>NW_017306560.1:531759-540340 GCF_000935625.1 Nanorana parkeri
ATGTGACATTTAGTAACATCTGAATCTGGCTGCTGTGGGATAATACAGAAAGCTCCTACCCCAAACACATTTATAAAGTCAGTCCACTGATGGGTAATGAAAAGACTTTTGCTCCTACATATAAAACGTAAAAGGTAGATATTTATATTGATGTATTCTAGTGAGTCACTGTACTTTCCTTATAATATTGTGCTGACCAACATTATAACTTTTTTTAAAAGTAATAATAATCCACTTCAGGTTACTATGCGGTTTTCAGAGCTTACGGCTTTGGTGAACTAGCAGATGGCGGATTTACTAGTCCACTAGATCAATGCACCTACAATTTGTTATTTCTTCTTCTGCTTATGTTCAAGACTACTTAATAGATGTGACATACGAGTAAAACTAATATGAAATAGAATAACAGGAAACAAGGAACAAAATGAGATGTGTAGGCTGTCCTCAAGCTCTATATAAATGCTAGCTGCCTGGCCTTTATGCTGATCTAATGGTTTCTATATTTTCTGGCTCGCTGACAGAACAATCATTGAGACCAAGATTTGAGACTTCACATGCTGCACACTTGCTTTGGGTCAGTGAATAAATAGTCTGAAGCTGGCCAGACAACTAGCATTTTCAGAAGGGTCTGCAATGACATCCAACATATTGCCCTCAGCAGTTTTCCTTATAATATTGGATAAATCAGGTAAAGCATATTTTTAAAATTAGGATTTTTTTAATGGTTTTCAGTTTAGACTTTAAGTGCAACTTTATAGAACCAACATTGCAGTCTTAACACCATTTGACAGCACTGGCTGCACATTGTTGGAATTGTTTTTGCATTGCTAAATTTGAATGGAATATAAATTAATAAATGTAAATCATATAAGCACTGTACATTTCTAACTCAAATGTGAAATATTTGATTAATGGGTATCGATGCAGCAAAAGGGAAGATATCTTTATCTTTAGTAAAGAAAATATAACCACACTACATGTGTCAGCTATAGAACATCTTTCTTTCTGCAAAGACTAACCTAGGAAGAAAACATTTCTGACAACCAAAATGCACATGCCTGCAAATCTGAGTCAGAACAAACAGTGAAAGGGAGGCAGGGGTGTCTAGTTGTCATGCCATTACGATGGAATCCTGCAGGCAGCAAAACTATAAATACCAAGATATTTACCCATATGGCAAACATTAAGGGACATTCCTTTGAAAAGTAAAAGGTGCAGTGGGAACAGAATATTAAAAAACAAAAACAAAAACATTTTGATATAAATTATTTTCAAAACCAATATTGTTCAATCGAACAAAATCAACCTAAACATATACAAATTATTATCCATTTACATCCAAAAGTAGTAGGAAACATCATGTAACTTAAAGTATGCATTCAAATCGAAATGATCAATGTCAGCTTTAGCATTTTTGAAAGACAAAAAAGTTTGTACAAATCTACTTCAGTATGCAAGACAACACATATGCACAGAATGGTGTATAAAAGGTACATAGATGGGAAAAGCAGATATAACAACAAATACCTATAAATAAATAGTATAGCATTCCTAACCCATAGGGGCCACACTGATCAGTTTAAAGTGGATGTCCAATTAAAGTGATACTCCCCATTAACTTCTAACCCATCCAAAGTAGACATCCCCCCTACCCAGTATTCCCTCATTATCAGGACAAAGAACTTTAGTTCTGCAACTTTACCAAAATAATCCTGCTGTATGAATAGCTAGGTTTCAGTCTGCCAAGCAATATACCAAGCGGGATGATGGTCCTGCTTCTTTTTGTGTGTTGTTCTACAGAATACTGATCTGTATTATTGCACAAAAGTATCAAGCACATATGGTTTAAACTAGGCAAAACCCTGCCACTGGCACACTAATGCAGAAAACGCCTTTAAAAAAAAACCCCAAAGTATAGATGTTATAGGGAGATAAGTGTTCCATTAGGGTGTGCTTCTCACAAAAAAAGGCTTTAAGTCCCTTTTAAGATTGATTCACAAGTTATATGGTTATGTATATTCACACTGCATTTAATGGAACAAATTAGGACGATCATTTAGCTGAATGGACAGCTAATGTGAGTAGAGAAGCATGTAAAACATGTTTGTTCATCTGGTAATAACCTCCTCCACTTTGTGTGAATTGTGTTAGGAGAGTTCCTGAGATGACCCACAGATGCACTCATTTCAGGAGAACAGGCCTTTGACAATTCTGAAGGTAATGCAAGATGCTAACTGTATTCTTCCTTACGGACTGTTATAGGAAGGACTCCTGCACAAAAGCAGAGTGTTTCTATAGGCACATATATGTGTGTATTTTCCAACAGGCATCTTTCATCTTCTCTTGTAAAGTCCAAGTGTCTTGGTTCTCTTCAGAATATATATATATTATATACAATAAATAATTTGTGTGGAAGAGAGTCACTCTTACACTGTGCTTTTTGGTGTGCATACATTTCTGGCATAGGCAGGCACACATAAAAGTTCCTACCCTCCAGAATTAGAAAGCAGCTGTAAAATAACAGAAGAGTTCAGAGCCATTGCTCAGTTCTTTCTGGCTCACTGTTATTGAAGTTCTCATCATTCTGGGGGGGACTAGAACTAGTCAGAGGCAACCTGACAGGTTCTGCCAAATCCTGTAGTTGTCCTTCAATGTGGTTCCAAGATGTCATTGATTCATGTACAGTTATAGTGTGTTCTTCCATCTGACGCTGGAGGCTGTCCATTTCCTGCCTGAAAATACAAGTGTTCATGTTAACAGAAGACATGCATGTATAGTTGTACAGTGTATAATAAATATTATTGTATCACCCTAGTTAGAGTGCAATTGCACTTTCTGTGCGGTTACACTTATTTGTACACACATTTCCTCAAGATAGGGAGTATGAGCTCTCCCTAGGATTGAATATACACCGCAGTGCACTTTTGCGGCGGCCCCGGCAGAGAAAATTCTGGCTGTGTGTCGCCCAGGGGACGGCACAGCGGAGATCTAAGCAGATCGGGGGCAGGTAAGTATAAGACTGGCAGGGCGTTTACATGAGTAAATGTAACTGCAGTGAAAGTGCAATATATTATCGATCTTTGTTTGCTGTAAGAAACTCTGAAATTAATAACAAATCATTGTTTGAAAATAGCATACCTTTATCAAGTATGACTTAACAATATTAAAACAGGCTAAATATTTTTGTCAAACATTGAATTTAAAGGGTCGGTCCATCCCACAGTTAAAGTTTTAGCTTTAGGTGGTATCTGGTACAGTGAGTCACCTTCTGGTTTCTTGCATTTCCTGGGTACTCCAGTGGCCACACCTCCATGGCACAATTCCTGGCTCTGTTACCACCCATGTTAAGAGTGTTGCATGTCCCTGCCCACCTCTGTATGATCCCAGTTTCCAGTGCAGCCTTCTTTATTATTGATTGAAACAAAAATCAGGGAGAAAGATACCTGCTCATAGAAGCCAGAGCAGCTTGGAGCTCAAATGGACAAAGCTAAATCAAGAGCATCCCTGAGATGCTCCACAATTTACCAAAAGCTGAAATATCTATTTTGGATTTACTGGCCCTTTAACAACATAACATTACTTACACTTACTATCTCCTGTGATAGTTTAGTTACCTTCGTATCTGTAATTCTTAGACTTAAAGGCCTGACAGTAGACAGACTTTTTAGCCTATATCGGATTAAAACTATTTAAAAGAAAAAAAAAAATATGCATTGTTGCAAAGTTATTACTTTAATTGTTGAAGACAGCTGTTGAGGTTTTTCAAAGGCTCGTTGCTAATAGAAGTAGGTTTCAGGAGCTCCTCTAGTAGTGAAGCTGGTACTGGGCAGTCTGGTATCTTAACTGGAGTTACTGGATTGGATGCTGTTACATCTCCTTTCAATTCTTTCCGCTGTTTAAAATAACAAAAATACAATTTGAAATATCAAACCACACTTAGTATGAGACACATAAAATCAGCAAAATTATCAAAATGAATTAAACAGATTCACGATGTGTTATAAGGATGCAAGCACTGACAAAGACTAGCTTGCTTTTTAATGCAATCTGCAGTAGTGGGAAGTCAAACATCAAAGTTGCACACATTATTAATATGAAGTTTGTATTTTTATTCCTGCGCTAAATGAGTGATACTAAGTGTAAATGCTTTATTAAATAATATAATATTAAATGGTGAATTTATAAATTACGTGAAAGCTGCTGCAATAAAGACAACTGGGTCAAATTGGGTAGTTGTGTAGTCTGGGTAGTTGTGAATACATATTATTATTATGAAGGCTGTGTGCACACTGACATTATACATTAAAAAAAAAACAAAACTGCAAGCCTTATTGTTCAAAGCGGGTATTCAGAATAAAAGGAGTGACAGATGCTGTTTAGAACTATACTTGCGACTATGTAAGCAGGTCTAAATACAGAAGCAGCATTAAAACATCATATTCAGCATTTCTCTTTATTTCATTTGAGTAAAATATCTTTACTTTAATGACACTTCGATAAGCACCTTCTTTAGACGACCTTGTCTAAGATCTAGCTTCAGCTGCTGGTTCTGCTGCAGCAAGATTTTCATGCCATTCTTCAGCTCAGTCACCTTTGCCTGTAGCATGAATTTATCCTTCTGGGTAATAGTGAGATCCTCACGAACAACTTCAAGTTCAGACTTTAGATTCTAAGGACACAAACAGCAGGTAAAAAAAACAAAGTTCAAAATAAACATCCAACTATAAAATCAACAATTCCCAGTTTAAAAATGATCCATGATATACACCCACTCTGCCATTTTCATGTGACCATGCACAAACATATTTTATGTGAAATGTTTACTGCAGGTTAAAGTCGAGCCATCACCTGCATCCTAAGTATTTAGCAATAGGAAATCTACAGTTTGAAGTCAGGCCCCCTGCTTAATAAGAGCAACTGTATAGATTGCAAGGTATAGAACTGTCTGTAAAGGCCTCCGTCATACAAATAGCAATAATGTAATGATTATGTCCTATGACTAAGTTTAGAGAGTACTATGACTGTGTTTGAAAGCAAAAACAAAATGGGTTGCAGCACAGAGAGCTAAATGTAATTCTCTTTCAGTCACATGTATTCCAGTAACAAAGTTGACTCTATTTAAAATGAGTCTGTAAATGAGAAGCAAACACGTGCCAGAACTACTTATCTTTATACTTGTTCTGGGGCAGTGACTTAGAGAACATTTAAGCCAAAGTATCAGGATTAGAGTCAGGTAGCATTTTGAAACAGAGAGGTCGGTGATGGTAGCCTCCATTAGTCTCTCATAACAGATTCCCTTTGGGTGACTTTGCATCCGTGTAAATAAAGGTAGCTTTTTAGGCACTTCTGCAAATGTGTGCTGGTTGAATGTATAAAAGTGAAAATGTGCACCACATCTTCTAGTGGGTAAGCTTTCAAATGTGAGACTGTACCGAAAACGCAATATTAAAGTTTGATAGTGACGACTCATTTAATAAGTTTACAGAGTATAATGTAGTAAATGCAGATAAAATGTCTCGTTGGAATATGTCAGTGAAGAAAAAGATGCATAGATTACCTGAAGCAAGGTCTGGAAATTTTCCAACTCTCTATGGCTGCGTTGCTCAGTCATGTCTAGTTGCTGCTTCAATGACTGAATCTCATGCTCCTTCTGTTCCAATTCCCACTTAAGATCTTCCACCTGGAAGAAAAGAAAAAAAGACACAAACAGATACGCATTATTGCTGCTAACATGAAATAAAAATAATTAAAACAAAAAAAAAAACTTTAGATCTCCTTTGAAATACTAATAATAATAAAAATAATAAGTAGCCAACATTAACCACTTGAAGTCCGCGGTGTTAAACCCACTTCCTGTCCAGGCCATTTTTCAGTATTCAGAGCTGCAGTACTTTGACTGACATTTATTCCGTCATGCAACGCTGCACTGAAATACCTTTTATACCCTTTTTTGGGACAGATAGAGCTTTCTTTTGGTGGTATTTATTCACCACTGGGGTTTTTATTTTTTACTATAGTAAGGAAAAATTACAGAATTTAAAAAAGAAAACTGTTTCCCCTATATTAAATGATAAAACATTTATTACCCAATTTTTTGGTAAAATATAAGAGACGGGGTCACGTCGGGTAAAAAGGTACCAAACATGTCAAGCCTTAAAATTGCGCGCATGCGCGAAACCTCAAAAAACTACATTACCCAAAATTGGCCATAGGCGACGCTTTAAAAGCTGTTACCGCTCATCAGTTTAGTGTTATCAGTGATTGTTGGCCCTACATTGCTCTCACTCCTGACGTTTGTGGCGATATGTAACATGTGTAGCGCAATTGCCGTTTTCGCGCTCTGACGCATATTTACGTTTATATGTGCGTAAACGTGGGGGTGGGGGACTTAAAAATGTTGGGGTTTTGTTTTTTATATGTGACTTTTATTTATTTTTACTTTTTTAATTTAGATTTTTTTTTACACTTATTGTTATTGCTATTACATAGGGGCATAACAATCCCCCTATATAATAGCAAAGGCACACTGACAGGTCCTCTTTATGGAGACATTAGGGGTCTCTAGGACCTCTAATGTCACCTGGGGACCGCAAAAGAAGCTGATGAACCCGAGATCTGCTTCATCACCTTCTTTTCTCTGGCTATAGCAGCCAGGTGACTGACAGGTGAATGCGGAAGTGATGTATTACACAGTACGGAAGGAGATCAGCAAGGAAGAAGATGCTGATCTCCCATCTTCCTCCTGATACCCTCCCGAGCCAGTCCCAGGCCGCAGATGGGCTAGCGGATCCCGGAATTGAAGGTGAGGGGTCAGGAGGGCGGGGCGGCAGCACTCGAGGGGGGCGCGAAGAAATCACCCCATACAACCGATCGGAGGCTATAGAGCCGCTGATCGGTTGCATGTGAAACAGCCGGAACGGCTGTGCAGAACAGACGGGTTTTTCCTGCCCGTGCAGGAAAAAAATGCCATCTGGAGACGGTAACCCGCAAATGCGAGTCTGCCATCCGTCCATTTTCTCAACGGGTGGACGGCAGGAGGTTAACAGGCTGCTTGGTTTGGAACAGTTCTCAAGATATTGGTTAAACAAGTTCAAGTATATCTAAAAGGCAAAACTTTTGTTTGTTTCGGCTATAAAAGAGAAATGTTAGAACCCCGGTCAGGTTTTTGATGCTTTCTTTGTCCCTGTTAGGAAGATTCACCCACTCTATTTTTCCTGTTGACTGCTGCCATCAGGATAGAAAGTAAGGGAAAATCCAGAATTTTGAGTTGTCACTAGAACAGGAATAGAGAAATATTTTCCAATAAGGACACTGGTTTCTGCGACAACCATTTCTGAGTGATTTCTTCTCACTTTCTGTTGTGTATGCAAGACAAAAGTGAAGAAAATCTTTCCAACGGGACACAAAAAACTAAAAAACTGACAGAACAGGTGTCATATCCAAGGTTAGAACACACTGCAATTTAGTGCACAGAAACATCCAGAGCTCGTCTGGAATACAGTACAGAATGCTAGGTCTTTGGGCTTAGTATGAATATTATTATAGAGGATTTATATAGCGCCAACAGTTTGCGCAGCGCTTTACAATATAGGGAAGACATTATAATCACAATACAATTCAAGGCAAGATGGTAAGGAGGGCCCTGCCCCTGAGGGCTTACTATCTAAAATATTTTTTTGGTCAAGTAAATATGAAATATTTCTAAAGTGCTGTGAAAATCTTTTGATATTGTTTAAATGTTTGTTTGTAAAACAAATTGTATATATAGTCAAAACCACAGTTTAACCACTTGAAGACCAGGTGTTTAGACCCCCTTCCAGGCCAGGCCATTTTTCAGTATTCAGCGCTGCGATACTTTGACTGACGTTTATTCCATCATGTAACGCTGTACTGAAATTAATTTTATACCATTTTTTGGAGACAGATAGAGCTTTCTTTTGGTGGTATTTAATCACAACTACAGGTTTTATTTTTTACTATAATTAGGAAAAATTACTGAAAATTTTGAAAAAAAAAAAGTTTTTTTTAGCATTATGTTAGGAAACACTTATTATTACCCAGTTTTTTGGTAAAATATAAAAGTCGGGGTCACGTCGGTTAAATAGACACCAAACATGTCAAGCGACATCGCAGAAAACTACCATACCCAAAATTGGCCCTAGGCGACGCTTTAAAAGCTTTTACCGCTCATCAGTTTAGTGTTATCAGTGATTGATGGCCCTAGACTTATTGCTCTCACTCCGACGTTCGTGGCGATATGTAACATGTGCGGCGTAATGGGCGCAATCGTTTTTTTTTTGCACGTATGCGCCCCCGACGCATGTTTGCATGCGTGTATGTATGGGTGGGGACTTTTAAATTTTTTAACATTCTTTTAATTTTTTTTTTAATTTTTTTATTCTTTTAACTTTAATTTTTTTTCCTTTTTTTTTCTTCACTAAACTTTATTGCTATCACATACGGGGGCTAATAAAACCCCCCTATGTGATAGCAAAATATGTGACAGGTCCTCTTTATGGAGACATCAGGGGTCTCCAAGACCCCTGTCACCTAGGACCCCCCAAAAGAAGCTGATGAAGCA
>NW_017306560.1:540497-544261 GCF_000935625.1 Nanorana parkeri
GGGGGCCCGGGATCGGCGGGACAATGGCGGGGGGGGCAGCGGAGGGGGGGGCCCGCACCGATCGTTGCAAAATACAAGCGATCCGCCAGCTCTACAGCCCGGCGGATCGCTTGTATGTTAACAGGCACCGCTGCCTGTTTTTAAATTGCGGTCATTTCCCGCCCGCAGGGGGCGTGTCTGAGCGGACGTCTAAAGACGCCCGCTCAGATCTAGAGAGCTCCGGGCCGGCCATTTTTTTACTACGGCCGGCCCGGAGGGGGTTAAAAACTGAAAAAAACAAACACCAAATTTTTTTTTACCTAAAACCATTATAGTTTGGGGATTTGTTCACGCCATGCTTGCTGAGCTTCAATGTTTCTGCACACCACCACACAACAGCCATGGTGTGAGGTGGATCAATGTTACACTTACAAATATAGTAAAATGACTGATAATTCTTCCAGCATTAATAATGCCTTTGAGTTAGAAACATGCAGACATTTTAGAAGTTCTGTGTTACCTCTTGATTGAGTTCAGGCTTTTTGCTGAGTTGATCGTCCAGATCCTTCTGCAAGAGCACCAGTTGTGAATGGGCTTCAGCAAGTTCCTGCTGAAACTGGGACAGTTCTTCAGAGTGTTTCTCATCCTTAATCCTACAGGGTAAAATCATGACAAAGTTGTCACCCAACTACACCGAGCCCACCACACATTTAAATCTTTATAGACATTTTATGGAAATATTTAATGTCTGTATGTAATGTAGTGTCCAGGAATTCTGTTAATATGATATTTTTACAGTGAAGATACATCACAGTAAGTCAAATTAAGGCATCTGGTTTACCAAGGTGAAATTAGACATTGGATTCACAAAGGCTACTTAATAAAATGGTGTGAATAGCAGAGTGCAGTAATCCTACAAATTAATTTGAATCCACCTTGTAATATCAGTGCATTCTGACTGTTGGCTATACCTTGGCTGGTAGTCACTTCCAACTTCAGGACTGTCAAAGAGAGAATACCAGTATGCTTAATTAACTGGAAAAACCTGCACTTGTTGGGTAACTGAAGTGACTTGCAGGATTTTCAATATCTGGCCTGAAGTTACAAGTACTTGTTGATAATATAAAATCTTCAAATTCAAGTAGGAGGGTTACCTATGTGCCTAGTATCCAGTTCTCATGTAGGTGGGCAGGATTACCCTAGGTTAATCATCAAGCTGTGTCCCTCCATGAATGAAAGAGAAAGGAGATTTGTACTACATATGCCCTTAAAATGATAAGCGATAGTTTTTTTAAAATCACTTACTGTAATTTTTCAGCTTCAGCCTGAAGTGCCTGGATTATCTGTTCCTTTGCTTGAAGCTCCTTCTTGACCTCGCTAAGCTCAAGTGCTGCAGCTCTGTAATGCCTCCTGTTATGTGCAGCTTCCGCCTTGGTGCTAGCAACCTGCAAAAAATAACATACCAACACATTTCAATTGAAAATATTGTATCCTAAAAGCAACAGCATTGTCCCAATTTAGGATGGAATTTTACTGAAATGACTTATCTGCTTATGCCACACCATGCACTAGTATACAGAGCGATTTCCTATTCCTGAGTACCATGGCTTTAATAGGGATGTACAGCATTTGAACATAGAAGGTTATCATCAGAATACTAAAGTATATTTGGGGTTAAGCTTGGAAATGCTCAAACTGAACCTCCTTCCATTAAGAGGAAATTGGATTCATTTCTCACTCATTCTTTGCCAAAATGTTTTTAACCTGACAACTTGTATTTTTGGACTCATTGGCGAGACATGCCAGTCCACGCAAGGGAAATATGCCAGATCATTTTTTTTTACTTCTACATTTGGAAGCTTGTAAACAGATAACTATCAGATGGAAGTTGTCTATCACCCATATCAAAAGAATGAATAAACCTAAGCAATTAGGTTTTATACTGTTACATGTTTATCAAGGTAGAGATTTATCTTAAATTTCATACATTATAACAACTATCCAATGCTGATAGATTGCAAGATATGGATAAAATAATTCAAATGTTTTACAATGGTGCAGAACAACAAGAAGAGATGATGTGCGAATTAGTATAACATTATTTTGTTATATATAAAAGAAAAATGCAGATGTCCCTATATTGATTACAAAGGGGATTGGGAAAGAAAAGCCCTCATTAATATTATAATGGACTTATAGTATGTATTAACAGTGCATGGATGGAGCAACATGCAGACCCCATAAAAATCAACAAGATTCCATCTTGGACTACACAGACTTGAGCAAAGTAAATTCTGACTGGCTGCTATGTGTTATCATACTTCACCATTAGACACAGAATCCTCTGGAAAAACAAAAACAGTTACAGAAATATCAAGCATTTCATTCTCAGAATGTACAGACGAAAGAGAAAAGCACAATTTTTACCTTTCTGAACAGATGCAAGACCAAAAATATTGAATAAAAATCTTTTTCACTTGATGAAATGACCTCTTTTTAGAAAGTAGAGACCCAAATGATCTCATTGTTTGCCTCAAAAAATTATGAAACAGTCACTACAACCCGGACCAATATTTACATTTCATAGTAGATAAGGTTGGAAAAAGACACAATCTATCCAGTCCAACATAGCGGTCAAATGACCGCTTAGATCACAGCCATTCACAGCTCCACCAGCCACCCAGGTGCTTTTTCTGCAGCATTGTTTATAAACCGTGCTCCAGAAATCATATCCACCTCCACACTGTCATAGTAGCTATTGAAATTATTTTGCAATGTTGATGTTTTTAAGGGCCCACTAAAAGTGACTTTATCTAATGTTCAGCATATAAACCTCATCAGTATTTTCATGTTTTATACATTACATTTCCCAGCCTTGATTATATAAAGCATAAATAGCCAGCACTCCATAAACAATATGTATTAAAAGCAGAGGTGTTAATGCAGCAAATGTATGTATATATTGCCTGTGTACAATGTGGTTCCTAGTGTAACAAAACTACCAACCTGGGACATACACAGCAATAAACAGTCTAAATGAAGGCATGTCTGGTGGAAACCAATTTCTCTTAAAAGGTGCAGCTGCGCACTAGAAGCCCAGCAAAGCACAGAGGCAGCTGAAAACCTCCAGTGTGTCCCAGCGATCAATAACTAGCTTTTTATAGCAAGGTGCACATTTCTAGCACACTTATCAACCAACAAATTAGTTCAACACTATGTCCGAGGGTCCCAGAAAAGGGTAGCATAAATATTTTGGTGGTCCGGTGACAGTCACTGTATGGGACAGGATGTTGGATTATGGATTATGACTGTCAGTGTGTCCCTTACCTGTTCAGCAAGACTGTTCACTTTTGCTCTCTCTTTCTCTAAGGCATCTTGTAGACTCTGCACTAGTTCTTTCATTTGCCGATCTTCCTCTTCTTTACGTTTAAGAACTGCCTGTACCTGTTCAAGATACCAAAATATTCAAACAATTGCAGAAAAGAAAAAAAAAAATTAATTAAAAAAAAATCACCTGACACCAAGGCATTCGCTATAGGTCAATTCTTTTTTGTGAGACTATCACAAATTTAAAAGGAGAATTATGGGGTTAGGGCTTTTCCCCATAGTTCTCCGTAGGGTAACGGGAGGACACTAGCGTCCTCCCGTTACCCAAAGCTCAGCTTGCGGTATACTGAGACGCCGCAGCTGAAACGGATCCCGACAATTATGTCTGGATCCGCCCAGCTGCGTGAGTGACAGCTGGCTCTGCCTATCTAGAGGCAGAGCCAGCTGTACCCGCCCCC
>NW_017306560.1:545220-637359 GCF_000935625.1 Nanorana parkeri
CAATTATGCCTGGACCCGCCCAGCTGCGTGAGTGACAGCTGGCTCTGCCTATCTAGAGGCAGAGCCAGCTGTACCCGCCCCCACCCCCGTCCGTTCCGCCAGTCAGCGCTGGAGGATCTTACAGGGGAGGGGAGAATCCAGTCACTCCGCTGTCACGGCTCTCTGCAGTGACAGGATCGAGAAGTGAGCGAGCGCCGGTATGTGTTCGCTCACTTCCCGATCTACTGAGCCGACCTGTGACAGTTTCATTGTCACAGGTTGGCTCAGATTATGAGGCTGAGTGAAAAGCACTCACCTCATAGTTCTTCTTTAAGAATTAGAAAAATCCCTTGAAACAGCTGGAATTAAACTTCCTGCAAAAATATTCCACTTCTCTTTCCTTACAAATTACTGAACTACATTCTAGCAAAACACATTCCAGCCTCATATCAAACCCAAGAAAGACACTTTCCCAACTAAAAAGTACAGGCTTATTTCCTTGCATAATGCAATTGGTATTTATCTTGAGAAGCCCAACTAAACTTGCCATGTATAGAAGCCCATCCTACATATTTTAAGGGGAACAAAACAGACCGCTGTCACTAGCATTACATGAAACATATTAATTTGACAACAAAGGTAGAGAATAAAAGGCTAGTCTGCTGACAATTTAAATAGAGCTATAGTCAAATATCCAAAGCAAATTGGTTGTGTGTTGCCTCTGTGTGTCTTTAGTTTTCCCCTAGTCCTCTGCAAAAATTACCTTTATATCCTGGCAGAACAGTAGATATTTTCTAATTTTCCACCTGGTGTAACAACACTAGCCCATTGTATAGTATACAATATTACCAATTATTTTGCACCAATATACTATATATAGTAGCTGCAAGCACTTAAAAAGAATCTGTTCAGTGATGTTTACACGCACACACACACATTTTCTTTTTTTCTCATGCCAAATAAAGCTCTATAGATGTCATAGAGAAATGTCCCCTAGCGTTCAATCCTCCAAGCGTGAATGTGCATTCCAGGTGTTCTTTACACTTCGTTTTACACTATGGATTGTGTCTGCTCTTGTTTATGGGATAACATAGACTCGGGCACTCCAAGTAATGAATCAATAGCGTCTGTTTATTGACGCATGAAACATAGCACAATGCATCAAAAAGCAACGTTTTGGGGTCTCACAGGATCCCCTTTATCAGGTAAAATGAGTCACTCATTTTGCCTGATGAAGGGGATCCTGCAGAACCCCGAAACATTGAACAGTTAAAACATTAAACAGCTATATTTCATTTTATTTGGAAAAACAAACACCTTGAATCTCTATTTCAATCATTTCACTGGCAGGGAGGACCACCATTTGTGCCCGCTTATTCTGTACCTGTAGGTTCAGCTGGACCAGGTCTGCCTCTCTTTTTGCCAGTGCAGCTTCAAGAACGTTGTTATGGTCACGCAGAGTAGCATTGGACTGTGCGAGTCCTGACAACTTTCCTCGTTCATGCTCTAGTTCTAAAGTCAGCTTCTTATTTAGGTCTTCCAGTTTTTTTATTTTTCTCTTAAAGCCACGAGACTCCTGGAGCTGCAGCAATATTTTAAACAAAACAAAACATGTATTTGAGGCCTCTAAAATAATTATTATACATATATAACTGTATCCCAAAAACGCATAGATACTTTTCCTAATAAAACAGAAACAAGGACTCATAAAAGACTAAAAATTTATCTAGTCTAAACAGTTTTTTTCCCTTTTCTTCTGTCTGTGTGCCATTGGAAAGATTTCCCTTCACTTCCTGTCTTGGAAACACAAGGAAATCCCTCTAAGGCAGTGGTTCTCAACCTGTGTAACCTCAGGACCCACATTTGTACTTGGTCATTAAGTCGCGACCCAAGTCGCACCGCATTGGAACGCACGGCATTGCGGTACCGCACGTTCCGATGCGGGCAATCAAACTGTGGACAGGAGATGCGTTTGGGGTGCCGTTCAAATGAATGGCAATGCAACACAACTCCCACACCAGAATTTGCGGTAGGTGTGATTTTTGCGTGGTACAATGCAGTAATCGCAATGGACTGTGCAATTAACGCTCTGTACTAGTGTGAACGGACCCTCAAAAATACTGTCAGACACACACAACCACAGACACAATCTCTCACACACACATACACACTTCACAATAAAATAAATTTGATTTCCTTTTTTTAAGATCCACCCAGTCTCCCTATCATATCGAGAACTGTGGTGGATCCTCAGCCTGAGGTCCAGTGGGGGCTGCAGTGCTGTGACAGAGCTCCATCCATATTGCCATGGTCTCAGGTCCCCCAAAAGAGCAGGGGACCTCAAAAACCGTGGTGGTGTAAAATGGCAATCAGTGTCCCCTGTCACAATGTCTCCTGTCAGTGCAGAAGCTGGGGAGGCATTAGCAGGGGCTTCGCTGCAAGTAGAAAACTTGCAGCACAGCCCTTCTAAAGCCCCCTCCAACAGACCCCCCCCCAGCTTCTGCACTGACGGGAGACAATATGACAGGGGACACTGGTGGGCATTGTGTGGGCTTGGAATACATAATGTTCATCAGCGTCCCCTGTCATAATGTCTCCTGTCATTGCAGAAGGGGGGGTATGTAGGGAGCATTAGCAGGGACTCTGTTGCAAGTAGAAAAAGTAGAAAAGTCAGCACTACACAGAAGAGGCGTAACTAGAAACCTAGTCTTCCCCGCAGCAATAATAATTTATTATTGCTGCGGGGAAGGGGGGCAATTATTATAGCTGCCTGGGGGAGAATTGTTTTTAGGCAGGAGTTAATTAAAAAAAAAACCCCATGCAGCAATAATATTCACCCCCTTACCCGCAGCAATAATAAATTATCCTTGGGGTAGATTAATACTGCAGCCGGGACAGAAATTACTATTAGTTATTACCGTATTTGACGGCGTATAAGACGACCCCCCACTTTTTGTGTAAAAAATATAGGTTTTGGGCTATACTCGTCATATAAGACGAGTATAGCCCAAAATAATGTTTAAATGCACCCACTAACATCCATGGCGGTATTCCCGAGTGTGGCTCGGGGTTAATTTTAAGTAACATAAGCATTAACCCTGAGCCACAATCGGGAATACAGTCTCTTACCTTGTCCACGATCCCCGCCGTGTCCTCCGTCTTCCGCTGAGTCACTCACGGCAGGCTTTACATAGTTACATAGTATTTGAGGTTGAATAAAGACATTAGTCCATCAAGTCCAACCTATTAGGATCTCATTCTAGGAGTACCCGCACCCCTGTAAGTGGAGACAAAGTTCAGCTACAACAGTTGCCAGTTTCAAGCAGGGCCTCATCTCTTTGCCAACAGGTCATCTGACATTATCAAATCAACCTTCCTGCAGAACTAAAAGTGATTACCATAACATAAATCTTAAAAAATATAAAACAATAAATCACTAAACAATACTAGAATGTAATAAAATATACAAAGTGCTATTTGCACATTCTATGTGTACTTGTCTCCTATCCACACTTTAACGCCACATGTAATTGCATTTTCATTCACGGTACATTTAGAAATATTCAAAACAAATATGAATGATTTGCCAAGTGTTTCTCAACACCCAGTGTGTACTTTATATCTTTATTGTTTAATGATACCACAACTCCGCGTAACACAGAATTTTCATTCTAATGTGCAGCAAAAACAAAGCTGTGATGCATAAGTGCATTGTTGCCCTCCGATGAAATCAAGCATATCCTAGTGGGGCTACCCCAAACTGCAGGGGTTTACTGTTATTTTTGTCTAGGTTAAAAAAAAAAAAAAATATGTTACCTTACACGAGGCGGCTTGTTCTTTGACTGGCCCTTCCAGCCTCTCTCCCCTTCCTCTGCAGTGTAAATTATTGCATTCTATACATATAGAGGCTGGAGGGAGTGCTGTGACAGCTGGCTGGCTCGGAGCGTTGGATGAGTATAACTTTGTTATCTTAGCACCTAGACACAAATGAGCACTTAACCCTTGAAGTACTGGGGTAGCCCCACTGCAAGGGTTCAGAGAAAGTTTTCCTGGAGTTCTTCTTGAACAAGTACATCAAGTGTGCTTTAAGAGGTTAATACTCAGAACACCTCCACATCTTCAATTAAGCTCAATATGGTAAACAACATCAATGGTACAAATATCACTACTTGCAACAGATTAATTCACGTGCCGGAACATGTACATGAATTTGTCACAGGCGTGTGTGGGTGGGGGAGAGGTGTGGGTGTGTGTGTCAAATGAGGCCAGAGTGTCCATCCATACTGGGGTGCACAGCCTTGCTTTCTCCAAAATGACATTAGTCTTAATCATGTCCAGTTTTCTTAACTTCAAAATGGCAGTATCTGTTAATAAATTTGTTACAGCCATAGAAAAGTGTCACAGATAAGAATTTTGAGAATTTGTCACACATGTTGGTATTAACTATGGAACTGTCCCAAACCTTTTACGAATTTGGCTGTCACAGCAGTCACATGACTGTGAGCCTGTTCCATCGGCTCCTGATCGTAAACTGTGACCAAGAGCTAGTGCGTTCTTAGCACAGAACAGCAGGCTAGCTAGACTCACAAATGCATACAGCTGGCGTTAAAGCATACCCGCCGTGCTATCACGTGTTTTACGCTGGCAGAAGGTGGTTAATATTTGTGGCCAAAATACAGACTACTTTATTTATGTGCTGGCTGCTCATAGTTAGCATTGATAAAATCAGGAGCTCAGTAGAGTTCTCTGAGTTAAGGTGCCCATACACCTTACAATTATCTGCAGATTTTCTGTGGTCAGATGGAAAAAGAGCAACAGATAGGCCCAGGTGGAGATTACTCCATCCACACAGTTAAGTGTAGATGGAGGAATCTGTTGCACCTTTTCCATCTGACCACAGAAAATCTGCAGATAAATTGTAAGGTTTATGGCCAGTTTTAAGGTGCCCATACACCTTACGAATATCGGCCGATTTTCGTATGCGATCGCGTTTTCGTCTGATATTCGTGCGGTTGATGGGTAGTGTACACCGCAAATACTGTACAATCGATCAACTTTTGACTAACAAGCAGGTTAGGAAACTTCGGTCGATCGTACGGTTTTCGCAAGGTTGGTGGCATTTCCGTACGTCAAAATGCGCAAACGAAAATACGCGTGGTCGATTACCGCAATTCGTCCCGGTGCTTTCTTCTAATTACCGCTGATCCAACCTTGCTAAAATCGGGGCAGGATGGGGCCACCGTAAGAAAATCGTACGACGGTTCGATCATCGGACGAAAAGTTGGACGCAAGGTGTATGGGCCGCCTTAGAGGGTGAATAAACGGTCACCTGTCATTAACTTTACAAAATCTAGGCCATCTTTAGGAACCCTGCAAAATAAATAAAGTTTAAGCTTAGCTCACCTCATCTTCTAGTTCTAAGACCTTCTCCCTGTATTCCTCCAGTTCCTGGCTGGTCAGCGATATAACCTCTTGCAGTTCACGCTCAAGCATGGCCTTACTGTGACTTACGGCCTGCAGTTCACTTTTTAATTCCTTTAATTTTTCCTGTAAGAGAACAATATATGTTTTATGAGGCCATAAAACAGCAGAACACATACATGTAGCAAGTATCTTTAATGTTTGGTTGTGCTGTTACAAAAGGAGTTAAAATAACTGAAAGCATTCTAGTTAATGTACAAGGGCAAAAAGATGTTTTCAAGTAGAAAATTCTGCGTCTATGCTCAGCATTGCAGGGTAATTTATGCATGTCCAAGAGGACATGCTGGGATTGAAAACGAAGTTAGAGGAATGGAAGAAACATTTGGCAGAATGTTTTATGGACGTTTACATATCTAAAATGTGTGTAATCGGAATTATTTCATTTTCATTGCATTTTTTTTTTTTTGGACACAGGATCTTTTCTGCCAGCAAGATCCTTTGTAGATATCGATATTTTATTACGCCCGTGTACATGAGAGTTTATAATAAAACTATGTACTTTTCCTAATATTCCATATGATACCTCAAATGCCTGACTATCTCCAGCCTCAGAGATTTGTGCTTTGAGCTTATTGAGCTCTGCTTCTGCAGCTTCTTTTGCTGTCAAAGCTTCCTGGAGGCGACGACTTAGGATCCCCACTGCATTCTCGTAGGCTTTGTGTTTGGCTTTCATGTCCTTCTGAGCAGTTGTCAGATCTGTGCCCAGCCTTCTCATTCTCTGCTTCTGCTCAGTAATTGCCCTTTAGGTGTAACAAGAGCAGTTTTAGAACATCTTCACAATATTTTACTCCAAATATGTAACCAACCTCTCAATATATTTTAATAATGCCTATTAAATTTCAGACACTTTTAAAAGTACAAATGTGACTTTTGGTTATTGTAGACAGTGATCAGTTAAAAAATTATGTTAACATTAAGGGGTCTAAATACAATTTAAAAAAAAGTATTGTACTTTGTCTGTATTAAAGATGAACTTACCCATATTTTTGAAATGAAAACAAATCCACCCTTGGAAATGATTAGTAAATGCAATCTACATATACTTATAGATAATTGCAGGCTTTTTATTCTTTGCATACCGTATTTTTCTTTTCCTCCCCATTCCACTCACACTGGCTATTTTAACTAAGGGCCGATATTAATATATCTCCCTTTCCTCCCTGGAACTCTGGAACATGTGACTAGGACACGTGACCATGCACATCATCTCAGGGGAGGAAAATGCCTTTCCCTGAGATCTCATGAGATTACAGATGAGATTTCCCAGCAAGGCTCTGCTGATGTAACCTTCCTACGATGCAATGTTTGGGCACATTACATTATTTGAGCCAAATAGGACCAGGAAAAGGAAAAAGAAAAAGTAAAATAAAAATATGTTTGTTTAGCGAACAAATGTAAGATGATTTCTTATTAGCATGCAGAGCTATATGCTGATGTGATTTTTAGTCAAAGGGGGTAAAGGTCCACTTTAAGCAGTAGATCTACAACCTTTTGCATGAAAAAGATCCAAGGCCATTAAGAAGCTAAGCTAAACAATGATTTATTGCACAAACCTGCAGATTTAGTTATTATGTTGTAAGGGACAGTAATATTTTATTTAACAAAGATATTTATGTATTCCAAAACTGTAGCAAACTTACGTCTTTGCTTCATTCTGTAACATTTCTATTTGTTCCCGAAGTGCAGCATTATCCTGGGTCAATGTGGTTATCTGATCTTTGTCATACTGCATGGACTACAGAATATACAGGTGGAAAAAAACACAATGAATTCCAATAACATTTTCAGCGCATGGAATCTGGGTACCCAGCTAGAGATCACAGGAAGTACAGAATCTTCAATACAACAACAAACACATTTTCAAATGCAGTTATGTTATAGTCTCTATAAGCAGAGTCTGACTATCAGTTTGTTTACGCAAGAACTGCTTGTCTCCCAATACAAGTCTATGGGAATTTAAAGCAGATCGAAGCAGGTCAAGTGCTGATAAGAATGTCAACCGCAGGTTACATGCACCTGTCAATTAATTTAAGGATTTTAGAAGCATCTTAAACTGAGATCAGATGAGATAATTATACACATCTTAAGTTCTGAGAATTCCTGCATCACAACAGACACCACAAGATGTTTGTTTTTATTATGAGAAAGAAAAGGCTCTTCCAGAGTTACAAAATTAACTACAGATCTGAGTATAGAAGAGGCTTCTCTCATTAACAATAAGATAACAGCAGACTTAGGCTGGCCATACACTGCTATAATATTTTCATTCAACCTGCAGGCAGTAAAAAAAGTAGCACAGATTTCTAAACAGCATAGATGGACAAATCTCCCGCTGGGTTATTGTATTCTGACAGCAGAGAGTGTGTTACTGTCAGAATGCCTGAACAGTGACGGTAGTCGATTGGCTGCTGTCACTGTTTGCCCGAAAGTTTCCCATTTGGCTCCTTCGATTTTCTAATTGAAGGATGCCGGATGGAAGGGTGGCAACAGGGCCACCCACTGAACGAATTTCCTCTGGTTCATCAAGAACCGGCTGAAATGTATAGCAGTGTATGACCAACTTTAGGCAGCACTTTCACCTTCATAAGTTTAAAATAGAGTAAAGGTTCGCGTTAAAAGGTATGTAAATCCTGACAATGTACTTCTTTTATTTTGTCCCTTTTGGCTAATAACTTCCTGTACACTGCTTGTGTTGCAATCTTACCACACTGTCACCGGCTATACCAGAACTACAGAACCCTTCCCATCAGCATTATGGAGAAGAGCAGAGGGAGTGCTGTCCTGTAGTCCTGTCCTTGGGTGACAATGCTGCTTCTCTCTTTTTATTTGGGTGTAGATACACTTTAAGCAGATAAAAAAAAAAAGAATAA
Source organism: Nanorana parkeri (assembly GCF_000935625.1). Taxonomy (NCBI): domain Eukaryota; kingdom Metazoa; phylum Chordata; class Amphibia; order Anura; family Dicroglossidae; genus Nanorana; species Nanorana parkeri. The sequence continues at coordinate 553,551 of NW_017306560.1, forward strand.
CAGATTTTGTCTAATTCAATACTCAGATTTGTAGCACTAATGCTTGCATACGTCACTATATTTCTCTATGAGTCACTGTAATTCAGTAAGCTTCCAGGATGTCAACAGGCAGCATCTTGGCTCTAACAGCATTCCAGTCCTCAGAGAAATGACACCCTATCTACTAAATATCACACATCTGAAAATAACAGTAACTGTTTTAAGACATGACTAGCTTAGAGAACTGTCTGAAATATTCACAACAAGAACATTTATTTTTAACCAAATAACTATGTAAACCATGTGGCAACCCATGTAAACCAATCAGATCCATCAACGTTCAAAAAATTAAATAGCTAAAACCAGAATATGTGTGTTGATACTTTAGGTTCAGTTGCCCAGCAATTAAGCAGAGGTAAATAAAAAGAATGAGATGGTGACACAGGCATACGGAGGAATACTTGTGTATCCTTCATGCTACAGGCATTATGAAACGGTAACCGACTTCATTTTTTGATATTTAGCCAGAAAGATATTTTAAAACAAACCTGTAAACGGATTTCCATTTCATCTCTGTCATTCTGAGCAGCCTGAAAATGTGATTCAAGTTCTTCCATTTGTTGTTGCAATTTCAACATTTCCTTCATAATCCGGGCTTGTTCGACCTCTGCTGCCGATTTCTCCCCCTGCACCTTCAGCAGCTCCTTTCTTAGTTCCTTCACCTCAGAGTCTAGCTTCTTTTTGGTGGCTTTTAGCTCACTAATTAGTTGTTCCTTAGAACTGGCATCTCGGCGGTATGCTTCTACCATCACCTAAAATTGCAGATATTAGCATGACTGAACAAAAAACAAATAATTAAAATTTTATTCCCTTACAAACCAAGAAAGGCGAATTCAAGTAGCTACATTTTTAAATTACAGAAAAAAATGATAAAACCTTTACCTAAAATATCTATGAAAACTTTGAAAAACTAAGATAATGCTGTAAACTGTTTTAGGTGTATTTGTTGCAACAACACAGAGCAGAGAACACCATGTTGTGCTTCTAAATACAATAAAACTAGGGATGTCCTGATACCATTTTTTTATTAAGACCAAGTACAGGTACAAGTACTTTCCCTCAGATACTTGCCGATACTTTTTCTAAAATGGGACATCTGAATTTATTTTCTAAAATAATACAAGCTAATGATTTTAGGGCAGTTTCTTTATAATTATGAAGAACTGTACCTCAAGCTATGATTATACAGCTACGGAGAATGGCAACCAGAAAGAGGACTACAAATTCTATCAATCCTTGATTATACAGTAATTATACAGGGCTCCGTGCAGGGCCGGCCTTAGGCCTTTAGGCGCCCTGTGCGAGAAAGCTTTACAGCGCCCCTCAGTGACCACACCCCTCCGTGGCCACACCCTTTAGCGGCCACACCCCCAGTAACCACACCCATTTCCCCCAATATCCGCACCATTTAAAGACTCCTATTTTGTTAAGCCGCAAAGAAACTTTAACTATGATAAAAATAAAACTTTTATTCAAAGGTATTAAACTTGTCGGCACAATAAGTGCCAGTCTCCCCAGGGCTCGTGCCGGCTCCGGGGCTGTACGTTCGGTGTGGGGCTGTCCTGAGCTATGCCTGTCCTGGGATGGAAGGAGGAGGGGATTGGGGCCGCACAGGCACTGTCAAAGATACATGCGCGAGGTCATCACAAGCGTGTGACCTCAGGCAGCCGTTTTTGTTGAAAAATGTAAAGGGCCGGTATCGGCCTTCAGTATCGGGGCATTTTCACAAGTGCAAGTGAAAATGCCCTGTATCGGCATCGGGACATCCCTAAATAAAACTATTACATTTTGCAAAGCGCTGCGCATACTGTTAGCTCTACATAAATCTTGTAGAATAATATAATAATAATAATAATAATGATAAATCTGGACACAGTATACAGCAAGTTTAAAAGATTAAAATAAAGAGGTATAGAGTGTTTTGGATTGTAACTTTACACAGCACTGATCAGGTTATTTACCTGTGCTCAATTTCCTTTTCATTAACATGTCTTTAAAAAGGTGTAACTTCAGCTTTGTTGGGTAAAAAAGGATTTTTGTACTCCCATAAAATCCTTTTCTAGAGCCTTTTAGGGACATAGGATGTCATATGCCATCAAGCTATACTGCCACCTACAGGAAGATTGGACACTTGCAATCAAAGTAAATTGTAGGATAGCCTCTTACTACCTACCTCTGGGAGGGACACAGGAAGTCGTATACTGTGGGGATGTCCAAAACACAGTCCAACTGTGTTGGACAACAGCAAGCAAAACTAACAAGAGAACTGGGGACTACACACGGCTGAAGTTGGCACCAGATGAGACCCTAACAACCACCTGCTAGAACTTGGAAAACATGTGAAGACCAGTGGCTGCCTTGCAAATCTGGAAAACACTAAAAACTAAATCGAAAAAACCCAAGAGGCACTCTCGGATCTGGTAGAATGTGCATGGGATACACCCTGCACAAAAATTTTAATCCAGAAATGGTAAGCCAAATGGTATCTGGAACAACATAGCAAGAGCAGAGACCTTATCCTTAATGGTGCTCAGGGTTAAATGCTGGTCCAGACCCATGGAATATTTCCTGGGGTGAAAGCCTCACACAAAGCAAAGTATATCTTCCAGGTATGGTGATAGAAGTAGACTGCCTGGATCTATCATATGAGGATCACTGGAATGTGCTCCATATTGTTCCTTTGAAGCAGATGAGGAAATGGTTTCAGGGAAGGAAAAAAAATAGACTGTATAGATCCTAGAGCATCCACTGCTTCTGCTAGAGGATACCTGTACCTGGAGACAAATCTGTCCAATTTGTTGTTAAACCTGGGAGGTCCAAATCCAGCATCCCCATCCTTGACACAGGTTCATCCTTGAGACAATTTCCAGAATGTTGATCAGGAGATGAGATTCCTCCTATGTATAAGTAACCTTCACTGACATGGCACCCAGGATCCCCAGGCAGACAGGCTGGCATCGGCCGTGAGGCTCTGTTAAAAGACAGGAAGGCAGGTATTCCCTGACTCCAGAGCCAGACTCCCGAGCTACCCAGCCCAGGACATTGCCCTCCACACCAGACAAATTGGTCTTTCCAAAAAATTTATTGACTTGTTCGACAATGTTAGAAGAGAGAATCCGGGCAAATGGGATGCCCTCGAACAAGGCTACCATCATCCCTGGGACTCTCTAGCAGAAGTGAAGAGTCAGGTGACTCCTGGACTGAAGAGTATAAATCTGGGAGCAGAGAGTTTGAAGTTTGTCCTGGGGCAGAAAAACTCTGGCTTGAGCTGTGTCTAGCACTAGACCCAGATATTTCAAACAATGAGCCAGTTTCAGCACCGACTTATGAATGTCCAGGATCCATCCAAATCTCAGCCAGGTCTGGACAGACAGGGCTACGTTGTACAGCAGAACCTGTTTCAACTGTTCCCTCAGTAGGAGTTTGTCTAGGAATAGGAATGCCCAGAGTACTGGCTAGTACTGGGGCCAGAACCTTGGTGAACACCCGAGGCGCAGAACGTAGGCCAAATGGCAGGGCCACAAAGTAAACATGCAGAGGGTCCTCAGCAAAGCGTAAAAATGATGGTGCACTGGAAAGATGGGGAAATGCAGGTACATGTCCTTGATGTCCACAGAGGCCAGAAAGTTAACCTGATGGAGGGAGACTATAAAAGAACTGGTGGTTTCCATGTGAAATTCTGAGACAGAATGAAGACATTTAGGGTTTTTAGATACAAGATGGGGTGAACGCTCCCTTTTGGTTTCGGGAACTAAACAGATTTAAGTAGATCCCCTGAAACTGTTCTGCCACAGGGACTGGGGCAATGACAACCTGGTCCAGAAGACTTGCAAATCTGTTTGGTGATACGGGAAGGTTGGAAATTATAAACTAAAGAGGGGGGTGGGAGCTGGAAACCACCTCCTGCACCCAAACATCTGAAATGCAAACAGCCTAAATGTCGGCCAAAGCTAACAAACAACCCACCCACTTTGGAAAATGGGAGTGCACCTTCATGCCAAAGATCTGTCCGAGGGCTTTGCAGCCTTGGAGTTTGAAGACTTGCAAGAGGCCTGGGAGCTTGGATTGGGCTTGGACTTCTGAGGCTGTGGAGTAACAAAAAGACTTTTCTTAACCTCCAGCGAGGGATAAGGCTTCCCAGACTAAGCCTTAGGCTCTTCTGGCTGAGGAAGATGGGTGCACATGCCACCTGTGGCAGTCTTCATGATGGCATCCAACGTAGACCAGAAGAAACATTGTTCCTTGAAGGCCTTGCAGATTGCAACTGTCTAACACTTTACCCAAAGTGTTCTCTGCATGTGAATTGACAGGAGACTCATGCAGGGATGAAGGGAAACCTCTAGCAGCTCTGCAACACTGTAGCACAGAGCTACAGTCATTTGTTTCAAATGTTCTATGACCAAGGGATCAACTGTCATAGTCAGTTGCCACTCAATGTTTGACAGATCAAGGTAACAGACAAAACAGGACACAAGCAGAACATGCCAGAGAGAAGAAGGCTCTAGAAAAGGCCTCCAATCGCTTATCAGAGGGTGGGGTCCTTGAACATGGGTGTAGCCCCCACCAGAATGTTGGGTGGTTTGTTAAGACAAGGCACTGCCAGAGCCACATGGGGGCAAACCACTTTTTAACAAAGGCCTCTAACATAGCTAATAATTTTTTGGGAGATACAAACAGTGTCAGGATGTTTCAAGTTTCCAGTCTACATAGAGGAATATCTGAATGCACCAGAAAGGTCTTGGTAGTCTTTGGGGTTCTAAAGGACCCTAGACTCGAAACAAGGCTGGTAGAACTGAAAAGGCTGATCCTCTAGCTTCAAGATGGTTTGTACCATATCAACAAGAGATGTGTGTAACAGAAGATTGAGACTCTTTAGTGGCGGGGTTACCCACCAAGGACTGGGGAGACTCAGCATCAAACCGTTTCTCAGCTGCTGTTGGCTCAAAGGCCACTGACAGATCAGATATAGAATCTGCAGGGGAAGGTGTGGGATCACACTTGTGGCCTCTGCATTCAGAGTCAAAAATCATCTGTGCTACTTGGCACTATAGTCACTGTAGGAGAGCAGCTGAAATAGACACGAGGATCCAGAGTTCCCACACGGTTCTTCCAAGTAGGAGCAGCAGTGGGGAGATGCATCTTCGACTCTGAATGGTGTGAAATCCAGCTCATACTCATGATGTAAGTGCTCAATCTCTTAGCTCCCAGTGCTCAGCCCTACTCACAAAAGTGAGACAGTACAGGCAACGCTAATGGCTCTGGACCTGGAAAGCCCTACAGGCTAACTTGTTGCCAGAATGGGGTCTAAACAGGAACCCAGTGCCCAAAGGTCGTTTAAACCCTAGCCCCACAAGGTCCACTCCAGCAGGGTCCAGGTACGACACTCCAAAGCTAGGTTGAGGAAAGGCCGATCTAAACAGCTGCCATGTGGATATCAGCTCAAGCAGCAGTATACGAAGAATCTTGATTGGAGAAAAATGCTAGCAAAAAACTTTGGTGAGACTTTTCCCAGAAGAAAAGATATTCATCCTCCTAGGGTACTAGCAAAAAACTGAGGCATGCCGATAATTAAAGATGTTACCCTGGACTGGCCTACAGTGTCCAATCCTCTTGTAGGTGGTAGTATGACCTGACAGTATGAGACTTCCTGTGTCCCTCAATGGACACAGGAAGGGTTTTATGAAACTTTGTTGAACATTTACCGTGTCCTCTCCAGACTGATTCATGAATGAGAGGGTCTGCCTTTATTAAAACCAACTGAGCAAATCTTAGTATTGTAATGAAGAAAGCTGAAGTGTCTGCATCCCTTTAGAAGTAGAGATGCCTTAGGGGAGCATTACACCAAAAACAAAATTCCTTCCTATCATATTGGCAGGAAGTGATATTTGACAGTTTCAGCATTTGCAAATTAAAGTAGAAAGGTCATTTTTGATTACATTAAATATAAAATGGCTTATGTAGTATTTTATATGCTATGTGATTTAAAAAAAAAAAAAAAAAAAATTGAGTCCTCCTTTAAATCATCAAAACCTGGTATGAATATTTGGAAACTGTTAATAATATACCCAAAATGTTGCATTACTATAGAGTAACATGCTTACTTTTTGTTGGACAAATTGCTCCTTCACTTTCTGGGTCTGTTTTTTTAGAGTTGCATTCTCTTGCTGCAGTGTCTCCACCTACAAAGCATTAGAGAATTCTGTAAATACATATAAACATAATGATTCAGCATTCTACGACAATAGTCTAGATTTCCTATATTTGTAGTTTCCTTTGTTCACTTTAAGACCCCGTTCACATGTAGCGACATACCTTTGCAGCAGCCGGGATAGCGCGACTTTCGGGGGGGCCTTTCCAGCGACGATCCATCGACGGTAGCGCGACCTTCTCCGTCGGGGCTCCATAGAAAAAAAGCAAAATCCGCCGAAAAAAGGGTCCGGTAGAAGCGACTTGCGACCGCGACGAGCGACATGGAGCTAAGACAGCTCCATTGACTATCATTAGCCGGCGACTTCCAGCGATATCGCGCGGCGAAAATCGCGCGATAAGTCGCTACATGTGAACGGGGCCTAAACCCTTTACAACTCCTCCTGAAGCCCAGCTATAAGCTACTGAAGTGTGATCTGCACTTCAGTAGCTTATTTGTAGTGTAAAGGTGACACTGGGGGTCTTTTGGACCACAAGCATCACCTTAAAGAGTATCTGTCACCACCATCTGCTAATCACATGGGGGGCTTGTAAGTCCCCCTATGTGATGGCAATTAAAGTAAAACATTTAAAAATAAAAGTTTTTAAAATGAACATTACATAAGATAAATCTAAAAATGATTTTAAAAATGTTTAAAGTCGCTCACGTCAACTCGCGTCGGGTACCCCTACGCATGAAAACGACGAAGGCGCTACACATGTTGGGTATCGCCATGCACCACGCTGGAGTTAGAGCAATAACTCTAGGGCTAGTATTTTTGGGCATCTCTAAATTGATGACCTGTGGGGGCTTTTATAGCTTCGTCTATGGACTTTTTGGAGTACTGAAGTTTGTCGCCGTTTCACGGACGCACACAAATTTTTAAACTGTGCATTTTAGGTATCTATTTACTTGTAACCTCATCTTTTATATTCAGGGTTTGATAAGGAGTTGCGCTAATATCGTGCAACATAACAATTTGCAACTGCCACCATTTTATTCTGTAGGGTCTTGGCTTTCAGAAAATATATAATGTTTGGCGGTTTTAAGTAATTTCAGGCCTAAAATATGGAATATAACATGGGTGCAAAAAATGAAAGAAAAAAAAAAAAAAAGGCCTCGGCCATGAAGGGGTTAATATCACCTTTTTGCAATTGTCTGTATGACAGAGTATGAAAAAAAAAATAACTCAGCACTAGCAGTTAGAGATTAAACAAAAGCTGGAAAAAGTTTTCCCATGTGTAGTCACCTGTCCAGATTTAATAGCAAGGTCCTGACGCAACTGTTCCAAGATTTTTGCAGCAACTTCAGTCCCTTCTTCCAAACGTTTGGTTCCATGGTCTAATCCTTCTTGTTCCATCTTGGCAGCCTGCAATGCCACTTCTAACACAATCTTCTGATTTTGTAGATACTGAATTGTGTCATCCTTAGAAGAGACATCATTCTGGAGCTCAACAAGCCTAGCCTCAAGTTCATCAAACCGCATCTGGAGGTCATTTATTGTCTGGTCTTTGGTGTAAAGGGTTTCTTGAGTTGATGTAAGCTGTTTCAATATTTCAAGATGTTCTTGCTGGAGGGCTTCGAGTTGCAGGTCTTTTTGATGCAAATTCAACTTCATCTAACACAACATCGAACAGAAAATCAAATTAATCCATGGACATCTTTCTTCACTATAATCTACCATTCTGGCCCACAAATGTAAAAGTGAACCTTTCCTAAGAGAAAAAAATGGGGCTGACAGTGCTAACACTTTCTGAAAATGCTAGCTGCTTAGCAGTTGCTTACCTACTGTCTTCAATACTGCCAGTGTCATTGACTCATAGTGTATACAGTATATCACGAAAGATAATAGTACTTACCTGCATACCTTGGGGACTCAAAGCAATGACGACTGTCAGCATGACAGCTACGTAGCATTGCAGAATGAGTCATGGCAGCCTCCACGTCTCTCTCAAGAAAGATTGCCTTGGAATCAGTCAAACAAATAGGAACCAAACCTGCTCTATTTCACGTTCTAGTGCAACAGCGGAGTCTGCTAGTTTCTGCAACTGCTCTCGCTCCTCCTCAAACTCCTCAAGTTTTCTTTGAAGGTCTTCTTCCACCATGTTCTTTGCTTCCTGTATCTGATGAAAAGCAGACTCCTGGTCCAACATGTCAGCCTGAAAATAAGGAATGAAAAAAGTAATTGCTAAAACAAAGTTCAAGTTATTGTAATGCAAATCTTTTTTAATGCACGGATATAAGATACAAATAAATTGTTTTTAGGATTTTTTTACATTTATGGATGTTAAGAACAACTATGCATGACCATAATTAAGCCTATACTTGTATACATTTTTTTAAATAAAATGTTCAAATCTGGATGTTCAATTTTAACTCCTTCATGACTGAGTTTTTTCCCCCCAGTTTCTATTGGTTAATGACTGATGCACTTAACATTTTTGCTGTATGATTCTTCCACGGCAGCAATATACTTTCTTACGAAGTGCACCCATACATATATTGTTTTTTAGAGGACAGATAGGCACACATATGTGATATAAATATATAGCCCTAACGCCTCACTTAGGACAAACAAAATGAATTGAAACATTTTTTTTTTAAAGAAAACACTTTCCTCATTTTTGAATATTATTATATTTTTTATAAAATAGGACAGTTAAAAAAATGCATTAAAATAAATTCATTTATTTGTCCTTTATTTGGAAACAGCTCACATACCTAGGATTTCAGAAGTCTTTCTGTACTTCTCAGCCTAAAACTAACATTTTAATTTTTTTCTCTGAAAGCCAATAGAGGTCACCAGGTTAGACTGGTGGCATACCATGTCACTAAATGCCACAATTAGTGACAGCGACATACTTTGAACATCACCGTCATGAGGGGGTTATGTGAAAAGAATTAACCCCTTAGGGTGAAAAACAAATGTATATAGATAGATATATCTATCGATATAATTTTTATTTTTTTTAAATGTATTTTTATTACACCATTTTTTTACTCTTTGACTAATGGCTTGCTAATTATATCAAGCAGTCATTGTGAATGGATCTCACTAGGACTGCTTGATCATTTAAATTAATTAATTTTTAGTTAGCATGTCACATTCAGATGTCACTAAAGATGCCAGAACGATCAGAAGCCTCAAACAGTTTCAGATGTTGCTAAAAATGTCTATGCTGAAACATTAAGCAAAAAGCCGGTACACATCGGGATTTCTTAATCCCGATTTGCACAGCTGACCAACAGTGATAGTAAGTGTGGTACAGACTGCACTCCTATCACTGTCAGACACACAATCACTGAAAACGATTGGGTGTCTATAAAAGCTTAAAACTTTAATTAACCAGTTGACATCCGCGGTGTTAAACCCCCTTCCCATCCAGGCCATTTTTCAGTATTCAGCGCTGCGGTACTTTAACTGACATTTATTCCGTCATGCAGCGCTGTACTGAAATGAATTTTATACCCTTTTTTGGGGACAGATAGAGCTTTCTTTTGGTGGTATTTATTCACCACTGGGGGTTTTATTTTTTTACTATATTAAGGAAAAATTACCGAAATTTAAAAAAAAAAACAGTTTCCCCTATATTAAATGATAAAACATTTATTATTACCCAATTTTTTGGTAAAATATAAAAGATGGGGTCACGTCGGGTAAAAAGACACTAAACATGTCAAGCCTTAAAATTGCGTGCGCGCGCGAAACCTCAAAAAACGATAATACCCAAAATTGGCCCTAGGCGACGCTTTAAAAGCTGTTACCGCTCATCAGTTTAGTGTTATCAGTGATTGATGGCCCTAAAATGATTGCTCTCACTGCGACGTTCGCGGCGATATGTAACATGTGTAGCGCAATTGTAATTTTTGCGCGCTGGGGCACCGGACGCGTATTTACGTTTATAGGCGCGTAAACGTGGGGGTGGGGGAGTTAAACATTTTGGGGGGGTTTTTCCCCTTTTTTTATTAGTGACTTTTATTTTATTTAACTTTTTTATGTGTTACATTTATTTTTTTTTATTTATATTTATTTTTTTGCACTTATTGTTATTGCTATTATACGGGGGGGTGCCGCGAACGAGCACATATAGGCGATCGGCGGGCGATGGACCCGCTGATCGCCTATACGTGAAACACCCGGTACCGGGTGTTCGCATTGGACGGGTCTTTCCTGCCCGTGCGTGCCCGCTAGGGGGCGCGCGCGAGCAGAAAAAAAATGCCGTCTGGCGACGGCAACCCGCCAATGCAGCAGTGCCGTCCGTCCGTTTTTCTACTACGGGCGGATGGCAAGAGGTTAATGGATGCCGCAATACTGAGGCATCCATTAATGAATGGTAACCGCTTATTTCAGTGGTTACGAGCATTACAGAGCCCCAAATAGCTGCTCACGTACAGTGTATGTGAGCAGTCATTTGGGCACTTAGTGGCGGATACGTACAGTGTACGTCTCCCGTCACTAAGGGGTTAATCATAAAAATTGGTCTGGAAGTATATAAAAGAACGAGTATATTAAAAAGAACATCATGCAAAAGACCTACTTATTCAGTCTAGCGTCTGTAAAAACCTTCTTCCAGATGCAAAAAAATGTGGCTTACTTCAATATTCTGGAGTTGTGCAGCAATGCGCTCTTTTTCCTTGATTGTCCTGTGCTGTGTCTCTGTCAGTTGATGTGAGAGTGTCACATTTTCTATTTTAAGGTGCTCTAAAACCCCAGCTTGGGTCATCTGTCCAGCCTACAGGAGAATAAAGAAGAGCAATAATCATGTTATAGTCCGCCATACAGCCATTTTATATAATGCTAAATGCACAAATGCCAAGATAAGATCTACCTGTATATTTGCCATCTCGCTCTGCAGTCGGACTCGGGCTTCTTGAGCCATTGTGAGTTGCTGTTGGTACCACTCACGTGCCTGCTGCAGAGAGGATATTTCTGCTTTTGAGGCTTTGAGCTTGTTAGTTAGTGTAGTACGGTCCAGTTGAACTTGCTGTAGCTGGTACTGTAGCGAAACAGTCTGCTGTCGCAGATTATGAACTACGTGGAACAAAAAATATGTGTGAAATTATATGCACATTTTCTGTCTTACTATCCCAAATCCCAATCACTTAATATTTAGGCAATACAAAAACTAAAGTTCCCCATATTATACGCTATTATACTATATAAAAAAACTATATAAAAAAAAACCTCAACAGTTTCTATAAGGTTGCAGTTAACCCATAAGCCCTCGTTCACACCTGAACGTTTTGTAGCGCGTTCTACGCTCGATGAACGCTCTACAAAACGCTCAAAAAAATAAATCCCATTGTATTCAATGGTCTCGTTCCCACCTTGGCGTATTTCCGCCCGTCCCTAACGCGGTACAAAACGGCCCACGCCTGAAAAGGTACAGGTACTACTTTGGGCCGTTTTGTTGCGCGTTTCCATTGGGATACAGCCAAGTAGCGACGGTCGCGCGACTTTTTACCGCGAAACGCGCGACAGACACGCATATGCAATACGCCTAGGTGTGAACGAGACCTTAAAAGGAACTGAAAATTATTGTTTGCAAATTATAAACTGTTCTTACTATCCTAAAGAGAATTTAAAAAACAACCTTTTGCATGGATGTTTAATACATCATGCAATCCAAGAGTACACAGAACTTAGACATCAAAGTTACACAAGCACACAAATAGTAATATTTGATTACATTTTATCTTTTGTACATTATAACTGTGATCAGAGCAATATTTTAAAAAAAGGGAAAGAAAAAAGGGTGAACAGATAAAGACCTATTGATAACACTAAAGAAAATGCTCTAAATAATAATACATTTTCAACAGCATTTACTGCCTGGGTCTTGTGAAGGGAATTCCTGTTAACACTCATAGCAAACATATACATATTAAGAACTCTTTTATGTCAGTAAGTTATGGTCACCTGCGTTATCCTTTTGAATAATAGCTCTCTGCAATTCTTCCACTTTGCTCATCAACCTCTGATATTGCTCTTCGGCTACCTGCAAATCATTGGTTAAAGAAGCCAGGCTGCCATTCTTCAATTCCAATGAGTTCTGAAGATCTGCCATGGCTCTCTCCAGATCTAGGCAAGACTTCTTCAGGGTGACAACCTCAGAGTTCAGTGTCTCTTGCCTTTGTTGGCTAGCCAGGCTTTGCTCAACCTCAGCTTGAAGCCTGGTGTTCACTGCTGCCAGTTTGGCCTGTAGTTCTGTCTTTTCTTTCAATGCCTGTTTAGAAAAGCATATATCACTTAACTGGCATATTTATTAATGTTGCAAACGGATCCCATCAGGATAGCAATGTTGGTGCTGTGATTATGAATTGTCTTTGAAGGTGTATGAGCCGGGGCAGTCATGTATATCTATTATTTGCTGTTTAGTAAGTCACTAACCAAGAACAAGCATTTGCATAGCAGGTTTCCTGAAACTTGATATTTAGACGCTTAGTCCAGGTCACTAACCTTAAAGTAGGGAAAGGATAGGCATGACAGCAATGGAGCATGCACCTTCAAAAACAACTCCATAATGGTAGGCCCATATTTGTAGCCTGACAAGCTCCCTGTAAGGCTTCATTAGCGCCAGCTGATAACAGATGTAAAAGAAAAAGGATCAAGACTGTGACCTCCAGGAGGAGGGGATAGTACCCATTTTCCAAATTCCACGGACAAGCACAAGTGCTCAGTTTAGGCATTCATAGGTATATACTGTAGTCTTATGCAGTGCAGAAAGAACAATAGAATGCAATACAGACATATTGTTAATAGTGACACAAACCGACAAGAGATCTTTTGGGCACAGTAATATTAGAATGTAAGTAAGCCATTTAAGACTGGGGAATTAAATAATCCAAAGAGAACAAACAGCTTTTTAAATTATAAGTATCATCTAATTTATGGTTCTGGAAAAAGATGAACCAGGTTCATCATGTCTCTGATAGAGATGAAACTCAGTGCCCCCGAGTTTGTCCAAGCCTGCTCAAAACTCCAACCGTTACCCCCTCCTCCTGACCCAATCCATGGTGGCAGTTGCCGAGAGGGGCCTGCCACTTTGTGACATATAACTGCGGGGCGGGAATGCACTTCCACACAACTGATTGGGTTGGGAGGAGGGGGTGGCAGTCAGAGTGGGTTGAGCGAACTGAGTTTGCACCAAGCCCAGCCTCATCACTAGTCTCTAAATAGCTGACTGCTGATGTTGACATCCCAGAGGATGTTTCTTTATATTACCTGGCTTGCTTCTGTAGTCAGTGACTCCAGCTGTCCTTCCAATCTCATCTTCTCCTTCAGCACCTGAAGCAGTTCATCGTGAGTCCCAGCAATGGAGCTTTCCATAGAAATACTACAAAGCATAATACAGAAATAAGATAACTGGTTAAAGGAAAGTATGCTAAATTTTCGGTGAGCATATACTGTATTTTTTTATTGTACTGTTTACCTTAAAGTAAACTTTCAAATATGTATAGGCTTTTTCTATTTCATTGTTGTTATTCTATTAAAATAAGAGATTAGCCACTAGGGGCTAGGTAGATAAACTACTACAATGATTCTGCCTAGCTGCTTAATAATTGTAAAGCAAAGATATCAGCCATAAAGAGAGTGTGTAATCAATGATTCGACTGACATATAGTTATAAGTAAAAATGCTCAACCATTTTCTAGACTGCAATGCAGGAAACAATGAATGCGTATGTAATGAGCAAATATGGATGCCCACATTTACATATATCAAAACAATCACTTAGAGTTGAAAGATTTGCCTCAGATTCTACTAGACATCAAGTCTGCTACTAAGGATATAACATTAGTGATATTAGAATGAACATTGAAAACTTTTTTTTATGGTGATTACCTGCTGGAAATGCTGTCTCTCCGGCTTCTAGGTTCACCATTCCCCTCCGATTCCTGAGCCTGCTGCTCTGCGGCAGCAGCTTGTAAGACATCTCTAAGGGAAGGATACTGCCCTACATCTTCTGGAGCTATGCTTTGGCCATTCACAATGTATTCCTCTTCTCTCCTGGGTGATGCGGCAACTAAGTAAGACCCTTGTCCAGCAGATACACTACTGTAAGTAGAGCTGTCACTTTCATTTCCATCAAGTCTTGTTCCCAGATCACTCCCATTAAGCTCAGAGTTGTTGTCAGCATTGTAAACCTCAAATCTCTGTCCTTCCATACTAATTTCTGACACCACTGAGGTCAAGCTTCCCCTGTTAGGCTTTAGGGACCCAGGGGATGAATCAGAATAACCCATGCTAGTATTGTTGGGTTCAGAAGATTCTTTACGATAGTCTGCTAAAGAACGAATTTTGCTAGAAGAGTTGGATGATTTGGAGGACTTCTTCTCTTTGGAAGACGATGGGAGGCCTAGACTGCCCAGTTTCGGTCCCCGTGGTACACTTGTACGTAAGAAGGAATACTCCTTAGTCATTGCAACAGTACTGGCTCGAGGAAGGTTATCTGGATTAAACATCAGTTCAGGATCCAAGGTGCTTGAAAGGCGACTTTTAGGAGTTGACTGATTAGACTACACGGAGAAATAATAATACAGCGTATTCATACATGTTCAAAAACACAGAATTCCGTTTTACATTCAAATAAAGAAAGGGGGAAGACGCAATTTAAGGGCTCCGTTCACATCAGTTTGTCTAGAAAGGGCAATTTGATGGTGGAGAGAGTAAAAAGGTAGCAACATTCTCTATTCGTTCTGTCTGTCCACAATGGGGAGATTTCCCTTCACTTTCTGCTCAGTGACAGTTGTTGAGATGAAAAAAAGCGAGAGGAAGTCTAAAATAGGTCAGCTGTTATAAGTTCTTAGTTTAAACATGTGATATGTTTTCTATTTTCTATTGAGAATACAATTTGGGTTTATGAGATTTGCATATCATTGCATTCTGTCCTCATGCACATTTTACATAGCATAACTTTTTTTTGGCATTGGGGTTGTATTTCTGGCAAGATCAACAGTAATTTTGTGTATTAGCTGAAAATCTTCAAGCCTGAAAAAAAAGTCAGCAAATGCAGCTAGCACATCTAGGGACTGGCTATTAAATTTTTGTTTTTGGGTTTAGATATACTTGAAACCAGTTTATAAGAATAACACCAATATTTATATTAGAAATGGGGAAAATGTATCCATATGAAATAAAGCTCTCACCCTCTCCTGGTGACGCTTAACCCTGTACTGTTTCAGTTGTTCCTCCAAGCGACGTCTGGCCTGCAAGCGGATTTGCTCCTCTTTCTCAAGCGGAAGGGGAGCATCACTAGAGGCTGAAAAGAACACATAAATCAAAAATAAGAAGTGCACAGATAGACATATATATGAAACAGTCATAAAGATGACCCCAGGTCTTTAGTAACTTATCATGCACAATAAAGGCATAACTTGCTGCATATTGCAAGCAGCAAAGCCGGAAATTAAATTAGAATAAGAGAGAAATAGATCATCTATATTGTCTGTAAACAGTATTGTGTTGCAACGCAAAAGTTTTAAACACATGTCAA
This sequence comes from Nanorana parkeri, assembly GCF_000935625.1. Taxonomy (NCBI): domain Eukaryota; kingdom Metazoa; phylum Chordata; class Amphibia; order Anura; family Dicroglossidae; genus Nanorana; species Nanorana parkeri. The sequence goes on from NW_017306560.1 coordinate 569,274, forward strand.
ATAGGCCTAATTAATAATGTACTGCAAAGTGTAATGACCATGTGCAAGGTAGCTCTCCCCACTACAACTAGATATGCAGCTGAGCAGAGAGTATGACTGGCCCTGGCCAGGACCTTGAGGGACCGATCCGAGTATGGGCCAGAATGCAGCACTTACAGAGCCTTCTCTCTCCACCAACATCCTGAACCTACATTCCAAAAGGTAAAAGGGTGGCAGAAGCATGAACTCTATATAGAAGACATAAAAACTGCCTTATTTGAAAGGAGAACTATGAGGTGAGTGATTTCCACTCATCCTCATAGTTAGACCTGACCTGTGATAAAGAAGCTGTCACAGGTCGGCTCTATTGATCGGGAAGCAAGCAGAAACATGCAGCCGATCCGCTCACTTCCCGATCGTCTACCTGCAGTGACTGTCAGTCACCGCTCCCCGCAGGGATTCCCCGCTCCCCTAGCCTCCAGTGCTGAGTGCAGGAACGAACTAGGGAGGGGGCAGGCGCAGCTAGCTCTGCCTCTAGATAGGCAGAGCCAGCTGTCACTCACGCAGCTGGGTGGATCTCAACAGTATTGTCAGAACCCGTCCCGGCTGCGGCGCTCTCAGTATATCGCGGGCAATAGCTCGCTATATACTGAGCTTTGGGTCACTGGAGGAGGTTAGTTTATGTCCATTTGTGATCCTAAAGAGAACTATGGGGAAAACACTTACCCCATAGTTCTCTTTTAAGGCTTCTAATATGTTTAGAAGCCTTTATGTTTAAGTGTTCTTCTCTATTTATCAGTCAAGTAAGTAAAACTAAATCTGACCAGTATCCAAGTGCACTTTCCACAGTCACTGCACTTTGCATGACCTTATTAAATACGTCTGTGCTACTTGACTTACTGGAAAAACAGGTTAAAAAGAGAGACTTCTGACCAGGGCGGTGTTATATTTTTAAACTAACATTTAAGACTGATGCTTATTTAAATACATATCCATTTTACTAGAATCATATAGGAGGCCTAAAGACCCACAAACAAAGATTTTTATTTTGTGACATTTGTGCCTGCTTGCTGTTGAATTTAAGTTCAGTTTATAATAGCATGTAACAGAATGTGAAAGCTGTGAAAACACCCACTCTATCCTCCAACCTTTCCTATGCCACGCACCCCCCCCCCCTTTTCTTTTTAAATTACCCTGCCTTCCTATACCCTCACCCCTTTCTCCTTTTTTATTCCCTTCTAAATCTATTCTCACTATTAGGACTACTACTTCTGGGTTTCCTCACATAAGCAGATTCACTTCGCCCATCTATCTACATTACAAATTCATACTTCCTGCCCAAACAAGCAATGCAATTAGTAGAGGGAGCCCACCAGTCAATTTTTAGAAACACAGTGAGGGAAATTTATCAAAACTGGAGCAGACAAAATTGGAAGCAGTTGCACGGGGCAACCAATCAGCATCTCTCTTCAGTTTGCTCAGTTAAGATTTGAAAAATAAAGAGAGAATCTGATTGGTTGCTATAGGCCACTGCTCAAGATTTTGTCTGCTTCAGTTTTGAGAAATTCCCCCTCTGTGATTCAGATTCATTTTAAAACCCAATGTGTTCCTAAAATGGAATACTGAGTGTAAAACTAGCTCATGGGACTATGGTAATATTCCCATAGTAAGTGAATATTGTGTAATGGCAGCAAATTTATTTTCTTATTTAGCTTCTTAAAATAAGCTTTCGTAAAAGAAAAAAAAAAGCTGTATAATGAAAAAAAGGTTAAAACCAAATCTTTCTGATTCTAAGATGTTGATCAGAGCATGGATAATGGAGCTCCCGTACATTGCACTCTGTAGCTATTAAGGTGTGAATGGCATTGTTACCTGGCAAAAAATGTCAAAACAAACAGGGCAAATGTGAGCAAAGAGAAAATGCGTGCACAGAGTTAAGATATATTATTGTGTAACAGAATCTGATTCATCATCTCAAGCATAAGAAAATGAAAGAAAAAAAGTTGAAAACATGATTTAAGTTGCTATTTATAGATCCAAACATGAAAACCATAGGAGCACTTTGCAAGAAGGAATAATGGTGCAAATCGATAGATGGGATTGCACTCCAGAAAAAGGAGGTTCTTACACAGGTCAGTTTCCTGCATATGAAGGCTTAGCTTCAGCGACTGCAAAGCTTCTTTTCTATGAACTACGCCCTCAGTATAAGGTTCACTGAAATCAGCCACACCTGGAGGGGCTGCACTTCTACAGTCCACTAGTGCCTCGGTGGATGAAGGAGAATCCGTATATTCTGAGTGAGGCCCATTCTGACAAGTGTCTCCGGAACTGTTCAGCTGTATACTGCTTTCTTCCTTTGGCAACATATTTGAATGTAAATTTCTCGCTAGAAAAAAAGTATTAAAAAAATTGTAAGCCATTGGAACCACAAAAGTTTTTACAGTAAATGCTAATGGGACGTTAAACACATTACACACAAGTTCATATGTAACCAACTGAAGAAGAAAAAGAATGAGGAGAACAAAGGAAAAAAGAAAGCTTGCTAAATGTGTCTGGTAACAGGAATCAAAATGCAAACCTGCTTTAAATCAACCTGAAAACTCAAAGATTACATTTAGTTACAGGTTAATGCTTGTTATGTGAAACACCAAGCAAGATCTCCCTGTTGGAGTTCCCAGCTTTAGCCTACTCTACCACAAGGTCTCAATCCTCTCTTTTTCTGCAATATAGCCCAACTGTACTTTTACGAAATGTGAGCAATAAACTCAGGCTGCAGGAAAACAGAAAATGTTAAGAATCTTAATGGGGTTTTTTTTTCTTTTCAAAGTCCCAGGCGAAAACTCAATAGTTTTTTGAGGCTGCAGCTAGTAATGCTCCCCGGACAGCAGTCTGACACCCCCTGCCTGGTCATGACTACAGCAGTGCAATCAGCATGGAGCATGAGTGGGCGGGGCTAACCTCTGTGCTGAAGAACCTCCATGAGAACCTGTGCACACGCAGCAGCTCAGGGCATATCCTATCAGAGTTTATTCATGTCACAGGTCTATAAACACTAGCACGTCCATCCCGGAGTTTGTCCTTAATCCCCCTCTCCTGCACACTGCTGTCTTGGGACATACACAGGGAGAAGAAGAGATAGAGACAGCAGGGTGGAGGAGAGGAGGGATGGGGTATGTGCATTGGCTGGAGACAGCAGTGTGGAAAGGGGAGGGGGATGAAGGACAAACTACGGGATGGATGTGCAAGTGTTAACTCTGATAGGATGTGCCCTGAGCTGCTACACAGGTTCTCATGAACATGCATCAGCTCCTACAAGCTGCTGTCCCTCAATGGGAGAGGAGGATCACTACAATATTGTTGGGATCGCTTCTCAGCACAGAGCCTAGCCTCGCCCACAGTATATTACATTGAATTGTAAGCTTACAGTGCATTTTTGATTAAAGTAGTACATTGCAAAATGTACTGCACCATTAGGAAGCTAAAAATTTAAATTAAAAAGGTGTACCCCATAGTTCTCCTTTAAAGTGTATCTAAACATAAAGATCAACATGTATTATATTGCAGCATACCAGTCCCTTGGTGTGGTGGCTGCATTTGTTTTCTTTTTTCAGGCCACATACAGAAAAATAACTGTTGATTGTGCCAGAAATTCAATGTGCTAAAATTTAATCTCAAACAATGTTACTTAGCAGTTGTCACTGGCTGTCTTCTGTGAGCTACCAAACACCTCCCCCTATGTTATGGAGTTGATGACAAGGGGGAGACTAAAATTGTTGTTCTTTTGTTTAGATACATTTTAAATAGTTATCTCACTTAAGGCCCCATTTACACTGAGCGTATCGCAAATCGCGCTATTGTCATTTTGCGAGATATCACGCAAATGGTTGCATTGAGCAAAGTAGAATCGCGCAAAAATCCGCTCCAAAATAGGGTCCTGTTGTAGCGACGCGCGACAGCGACGAACAGAGCCCCCATTGCCATGCTTTGGATCGATATCGCGCGATAAAACGCTCAGTGTGAATGGAGCCTTAAAGTGCCCATACACTGCACGATTCTAGTACGAGAATCGCGGGAAATCCCGCGATCGTACGAGAATCGTGCAGTGTATGGAAGGCGTGCGACCGTTTCTACTGTACGGTCGCACGTCTTCCGTCGAACCAGCAGGCTAGAAAACCCGCTGGGAATCGTACGATTCTCGGCGAGTTAGTGGCCTGCTGGTTCGACAACTGCCGAACGGGCCGGTGTGCGCACGCGCACACAGCCCGTTTGCAGTCATCTTAAGCCCACCCCTCATTGCAGTCATCATAAGTCCGCCCCTCAGGGCTTGCGATGATCAAGAGTACAATCTGCCTGTCCAAGATGGGCAGATCGTACATTTTTTTAATCACTTTACAACCATCGCAAAAGACTAAAGGTCTTGCGATGGTTGTACAGTGTATGGCCACCTTTAGACAATGTATATGTAGATATGCATTGTCTCATCAAGGCCACCAACACTTCCAGGTCATAGAAATAAAGAAATGGTTCAATGTAAACAGGTAAAATTTTAGGTCTACAAGAAAGGAAACCCCACCAACCAAATTATAACTAGCTTTTTAAGTAAGGCCCACATTGAAGGGCTTTGCACAGAGCAAACACAAATCAAACATTTCCCAGCACACTTACCAGCTAGCCTGGACACAAACACACAGAAAACAAAAATCAGGTAGATTTATACAGATGACAAAACATCTACTTCTACAAAAATCAATTAAACAATTGGCAGCAGGTTTAATTCTGGAACATTTTGTCTTTAAACTAAGCTTTTAATAGCAGCAAAAGGACACAGTATACCTTCCAGTTATCTGGAATGGACTTTTCTGACACTCAAATTACATTTGTCATGTGATTGAATGAAAAGATAGCAACCGCACAAACCCTGTTCTATGCCATCTATTGTCATAAAACCACTGAGGAAATAGACACGCAATGCAAACACATCTCTAATATAGAAGATTTTTTTTTTTAAACATGTCATAATATCTCATAAGGTAAACATGTAGACAGTTATTGCCGATTTATCCTTCTGAATATGCTGGCTGTCACACTGACCATACTTAAAGTGACACCAAAATCCGAGTTAAACCTTCAAAATGTATTCATGTACCTCAATTATTAACAAAACTGGACCTTATTTGTGTATCACTCAGCTCTAGATCCTCAACCATCTCGGAATTCATGTTGACACTGTCCTTCCTTCTGGGGGGTGGCTACTTCTGTTCCCAATGGTCCCTGTGTGTGTTGTAAAGTAGCCACCGCTCCAAGCTCACTCCCGTGATGGACTGCATTCTCATGTTTAGTTTACTAATTTATATTGAAATTGTAGTCCATTACAGGAGTGAGCTTGGAGTGGCTACTTTACAACACACACAGGGACCATGGAGAACAAAAGTAGCCACCCTCCAGAAGGAAGGACAGTGTCAGCACCAATGCAGAGATGATTTGAGGAGTGCTGAGTGATACATAAATAAAGTACAATTTTGTTAAGTTAAGGTACTTGAATCTACTTTTAGGATTTACAGGGTTATTCACAAAACGTTGGTTTGAAGGTTTGGAGAGGGTAGGAGAAGTGAACAATCTAGGAGAACATAGCTGAACAGGAAAGTGAGCTGGATTGGAGAGTTTTTAGATCAGCTATTTTGGCCTAGATTGTTCACTTGAGTACTGAGTTCTCCAAACCCTTCACCCTTTTGTGTCCATTTCATTTTTTTTCTACCTAGAATGCAGATCAGAACTTCTGACTTTCCTGACCGTTATACTTATTCTGTTTGTGTGCGACTCAGTGGACGCCAGTGGGTCAGTATATCAGCCAGGCAACTAGCATTTTCTGAAGGTCAGCATTCACGCTGTATAGGTCTTGTAATAAAAGAGAGAGAGCATTTTCCTTTAAAACATTTTACTTATGCCTGGAACCTTAGACATTTATAAGCTCACGTATAAGCTGTATGATAGTAACAAAATATTAAAGATAAAGTACATGAATGACAGATTTTCCCATTCTGGACCTTCAAAAGAGAAAGTCTGCTTCTGCTTGCGTATGTTTTAACTGTCTTAGTCAAAAAGATTCCTTTAGTGAACCACGCCTTACATTTTCTCTTTTACCATTTGACCTTTACACTGAAAGCAAAGTAAGAGAAACACCAGGATAGAACCTGTACATTTCTAGGATGGTAGAAAAATCCTGATTAAGAAATGTTTCTAGAGGAATGTAAAGAGATTGTAAAAATTGTGAATTATGGTTACAGAATATAAAAACAGAAACTCACTTGGTTTATAATTAGCAAGGGAGTTGCACAATTTGAGGTGTAATTCATTCAAGTAGATTTGTCATGGAAATACCATTGCTGACCTCTATCTGAAAATGTAAGTTTCCTGGTTTCTATATTTATTTATTACAGGCATTTATATAGTGCTGACAATTTACGCAGCACTACATAGTTGCACATTCACATCAGTCCCTACTCTCAAGGAGCTTACAATCTAAGGTCCCTATCTCACATACAATGCCAACTTAGACAGGAGCCAATTAACCTACCAGCATGTTTTTGGAGTGTGGGAGGAGAGCGGAGTACCCGGAGGAAACCCACGCAAGCACAGGGAGAACAGGCAAACTCCTTTGCAGATAGTGACCCGGCCGGGATTCGAACCAGGGACCCCGAGTGCTGCAAGGCAGAAGCGCTGCCCATATTGATGTCAATGGTTCCTGGGCAACTGAACTTAAACATGTAACCAAAACAGGAAATGTAAAACAACTGCCAGAAGTTCTTATTTGCATAGTTGTTTTGGGTCAGTGGATCAAAATGAGTGAACCGGAGAATCAGCATGACAGCCAGGAGCAGATATCAATGAGAGTCTTGAGGTATCTTTCATTGCAAGTTGTATGTACAAGCACAATACCAAAAAACATACAATACCCCAGGAACAGTACCATAAAAACATTAGACTCACAAGGCTAAATATCTCTCCAACAAATGCAGTAAAAAAGAGAAAATAGCAAACTTCTAAATTAAACTATAACCAAGTAGGAAGATAAATATAGCTGTTGGGGGTCAAAACAAAATCTGTTGTAGAATAATAAAATACAGGGAGGAATAAGGGAATGCAGTGGTTCTCAACCTGTGTAACCTCGAGACCCACATGTTTCCTTGGTCATTAAGGCGTGACCCAAAAATGATTTCATTTCATGTATTTCTTGCTAGAGACATTCCAGTGTCACCATTCCTATAGATTAGAATAGGCCCAAGCAACACAGAGGTGCCCTGGTGTGTGGCTTCCACATATTGAAGAGAAGTCACCACCAGTCCAATGAGGGTGAAATACCCAGCTCAAATGTATTCACAAAAGTGTCACACAAGTAAAAGTCCAAGGTTTTGGCACTGTGCAGGGTTCCTTCCTCAGGGAAACAGTGACAAATTGTATAAATGTAAGCCAAATTTGTTTTGAATGGACCTTACATGTCATCATGAACCTATAATAATTTATACTCAAAATGAACTTGTCTAAAAGTGGAGTGATGTGTAATTAGCCTAACAGCAGCCACCTCAAGGAACCCCAAACACAGACAAGCACTACTTGCAGAGAAGCTGAGACACCACCCACAGTTCAAGTACCTCTTTGCCTGGCCTGTCTCTGCTTCTATAAACACTTATATCAAGATGCCTATTGACTTCAATTACCTCAAACTAAATATCATTTTTTTTTTTTTTTAAATATGCAGATTCATACATTGTAAATAAAGACTTAAGCTGCCCATACACTGGAATATTTTCTTTGTTCAACCTGCAGGCTGAATGAAGAAAACAGATTCCTCCATCAACACTTACGAGCGCTGATTAAGGAATCTCCCACTGTCTTGTATTCTGATGCCGGCCGCTATCAAAATACAAAAAACAGAGCCGACAGCTGATTGGCTGCTGGCTCTGTTCGTTAGAAGATTTTTCCAACCAGCTTCTTTGATCAGCTTCATCAACAGTCGGACCAAATTTGCTTAGTTTATGGCCAGCTTTACACAAACTAGTATGCATTTACAGGTTACATAGTTACATAGTTACATAGTATTTGAGGTTGAATAAAGACATTAGTCCATCAAGTCCAACCTATTAGGATCTCATTCTAGGAGTACCCGTACCCCTGTATATTACGGTCCCTTAAGAAATCGTCCAAAAGTTTCTTGAACAATTCCACATTATTTGCTGAAATCACCGCCTGTGGCAGTGAGTTCCGGACCCTAACTGATCTTACTGTGAAGAACCCCCTTCGCCCCTTGTGCTGGAATTTTTTTTCCATCAATTTTAGGTGATGGCCTCTAGTTTTTGTAACGGAGTTAATTTTAAACAGTTTATCGCTAATGTTGCTGCCACCATTGAACATTTTGTACATGGAGATCATATCCCTCCTTAATCTCCTCACCTCCAATGTGAACATGTTTAAATTTAGTAGCCTCGTCTCGTAGCTCTGGTCCTCATACCCCTAATTAGTTTGGTTGCCCTTCGCTGGACTTTTTCCAACTCAAGGACCTCTTTTCTTAGTACTGGTGACCAGAACTGGACCGCGTACTCCAGATGAGGTCGAACCAATGATCTATAAAGTGGCAAAATTATAGACTTGTCCCTGCAATACATCCCCTTTTTAATACAGGACAAGACCCTGCTAGCTTTGTTTACAGCAGCCTGGCACTGCAAACTACCTTTCAGTTTGTGGTCTACAATGACCCCCAAATCCTTCTCCATTTCTGCCTAATGTAATGAAGGTTAAAATGTAATGAAAGCATTTTCTGCCGGCCATCCTGTATACATTGATTTGCTCCAGAACAGCATGACCTTTTAAAGGATATCCTTGAATATATCAAATCAAAACACCTCAAGACATTGTTAAAAACAAAAAAACATAACAGAAAACAATGACCTGCGATCATGCAATGCAGAACTACATTGTTGTTTATATGGAAATCTAAAGTCTAACTCTGCCCACTATAATTATGTTTAAAAAAATCCCTGCTCCCAGCAGATGGCAATGCAGGTGAAATCTGGATTGCAGGACCAGCTACAGGTGAAACTCGAATAATTAGAATATCGTGCAAAGTTCATTTATTTCACTAATGCAACTTAAAAGGTGAAACTAATATATGAGATAGACTCATTACATGCAACGCAAGATAATTCAAGCCGTGATTTATCATCATTGTGATGATTATGGCTTACAGCTCATGAAAACCCCAAGAACCCCAAATCCACAACCTCAAAAAAGTAGATTATTACATGCAATCAATAAAACAAGGATTGTACATAGAACAATATCGGACCTCTGAAAAGTACAAGCATGCATATGTGCTCAGTACTTGGTTTGGGCCCCTTTTGCAGCAATTACTGCAATTACTTTTGCACGATATTCTAATTATTCGAGTTTCACCTGTACTGGTAACACCTTGTGTCACAACTCTCATTGAGCCTGCCTTCTGAACTACAAGCCCAACATCTGAACAATGTAACATTATCATTGCTTTAGCAATGCACTGTGGGCCATGTAGTCGTGAGAAATTGAGATTACATCACATCAAGCATCATGGAAAGAGATGCAAAGCACGCTGGGAGTCTAGGAAATTGTTGAAAGTCATGGGCAGACAGAAGGCAGCACTCACTACAGGATTTCAAGTAAGCTTTGATTACATTAGAGCTGCAGCTAACGATTATTTTCAAAATCGATTAGTTAGCCGATTATTAGGTTCGATTAATCGGATAAACAATAAAATAAAGTTTAAAAAAAGGCTCCAGTGATGGGACTACTAGTTTGTATTGAATTTTCAAAAACAACGCTAGTATGCATTCCTATTCCAATGCTGATGTAATAACAGGACAGTATATGCTGGGACTTTACAATTTCTGGAGTTGTTCTGCACACAAACTGTATACAGAAAGCCCCATAAGTATGGTTTAAAAATGAGTTTTTGGGACAATGGTAAAAAATGATAGGTGCTACAGATCAAAATGGAAAGGTAATCTTCAATAACCAAATTGATTGTGTAGCAATTACATGTGTTAAATCAGTTTTAGGCTTTTAGTCAATGAAAGCAAAGTTCTTCTTTAAAGAAGAAAAACTCCAGGATTTAAAAAAATTAACCTTTGCAGTGGGGCTACCCCTGAACTGCAAGAGTTAACTGCTCAGTTGTCTAGGTGCAAAAATACTCGATTCTCGGTGCCGTCTGGCTGCTAGACCGGTCCCCGCAGCTTCTTCTCCCCTTGCTCCAGTAGTCTAAGGACCTGTGACATCATTACGTATAATACAGGTCTACTAAACATAAGGACGTCAGAGCAGAGGGGGTGGAGAGGTGAAGTGGACACTGCCACAGGACCAAGGTTCGGGTGAGTATTTTTTCTTTATTTTCCTCCCTAGAGAAAAACAAGCAGTTAACGCTTGCAGTGCAGAGGTAGCCCAATTGCAATGGTTAATTTGTCAATATCCTGGAGTTTCTTTTTAATAAATGCACCACTGCTGGGGGAACTATAGATGGTGATTATGCATGTATTTTACACTTTAATCATACCAATAAAATTGTCTGGGGAGAAATGAGGCACCATTCTGGGATTTAACCCTTGAAGGACATGGTGATATTCTGAGCTCAATATCCTGGTCATTTCCTTATTACTGTTTTTACCGTTTTATTTTCATCCAGCAAATTAATTTTTACTACACCTGCACCTTATGTATGTTTATATAAGTTTGTCAAAAACAAAGCAATACATTCCCATTTATAAAATGATTTTAACATAATTTTATCAGACAATGATTAAAAAGACAAATCCATGCAACTCACCAATATTGCTTTCACCATCAAGTGATGTGTTCAGCTTAGTGTTTGAAAAAGCAAGTCCATCCTGCTTGAGAGCAGTCCCAGAATCAATAACTGTGCCAGACTGGGTACCAAGACATTCGGACGCAGACTGCATGCTCATAGCTGCATTAACCGTATATTGGGTAATCAATTGACTATTGTTTAAAATAAATAAAGCTCAAATATTTGCTGTATTGCTGTAAGACAATGGATGAGCATGGTGGAGTGGCTTCCGAAAACAGATTGACAACACAAAAATAAATGTCAGTCCATCATATCTAAAAATGACCTGAAAGACAAAAGCATTGTATAAAAATGCATCATCGTTCCCGCTTGTGTTCTAGATAATAATAGTTTTCAAATTCACCAGTCTTGACAACGAGATAATCACAAACAAATGCATGTTTACGTTCTCACCAGGAAAAGCCATGTCATTTAAAAGTATACCAGCGCAAAAAAAATGATTAGGAGCATTTGTAGATCCGCTGAGGGACTAAACCATACAATTTCTTAGCTTCACTTACAAAAATAAGTGATTTGTGAATTGCTACATGAATTTATGTACAGCAGCTGCAGAAACATTTTCAAAAATGAAATTCACAAAAAGTCCATGTATCTGGACTAAACGTCACACATATCGCATAATCCAACAATTCGGGACCACGCAGGGTCCCTTCATCAGGCAGGGCAGAGATGTCACATTTCTCTAACGGAGTTAATTTTAAATAGTTTATCGCCAATGTTGCTACCACCATTGAACATTTTGTACATGGAGATCATATCCCCCCTTATTCTCCTCACCTCCAATGGGAACATGTTTAAATTTAGTAGCCTCGTCTCGTAGCTCTGGTCCTCCATACCCCTAATTAGTTTGGTTGCCCTCCGCTGGACTTTTTCCAACTCAAGGACATCTTTTCTTAGTACTGGTGACCAGAACTGGACCGCGTACTCCAGATGAGGTCGAACCAATGATCTATAAAGTGGCAAAATTATAGACTTGTCCCTGCAATACATCCCCTTTTTAATACAGGACAAGACCCTGCTAGCTTTGTTTACAGCAGCCTGGCACTGCAAACTACCTTTCAGTTTGTGGTCTACAATGACCCCCAAATCCTTCTCCATTTCTGACTTCCCCAGCGGCACTCCCATAATTGTATAACCCATTTGTTTATTTTTAATTCCAAAGTGCATTACTTTGCATTTATCGACATTAAACCTCATCTGCCACATTAATGCCCACTCCCCTATTTTATCCAGGTCCTCCTGTAATGTTATAGTGTCTAAGTCCGTGTCTATTACCCTCCCAATTTTGGTGTCATCCGCAAACATGGAAATATCGCTGTTAACACCCTCCCCGATGTCATTAATAATTTGTGCAACCAAATTTTCACATAATTGATCATGAGAATAGTTGTCAACTATTCTCATGATCAATTAGTTGGTTGGACGAACCTAGCCCTCTCCTTCACGCTGGTATGACACAAAAAAGTTGAAAACGAAAAGCCAAACTTGACACATTCCACGCAAAACTCCAAAAATGGACTGGACAAAATTATTGGCACCTTCTCCAAATTGCAAGAAATAATTACATTCCAAGTTTTTGTGGAAAAGCATGGACAATCTCAAGCTATACTACCAAATATTAATTGAGGGTGCCAATAATTTTGTCCAGTCCATTTTTGGAGTTTTGCGTGGAATGTGTCAGGTTTGGCTTTTTTCTCTCCACTTTTTTGTGTCATACCAATACAAACAAAAGAAATAAACATGAGGATGCCTAAATATTTGTAATTGCAACAATTTTCTGCGTGAAGTGGTGCATTATCTGACAGAAATGCAGGGGTACCAATATTTATGGCCATGACTGTGTTATGCGTATAGGAGATGTACAAATGACTGTGTTATGTGTATAGGAGATGCAGACATGTCTGTAATAATGTATATAGGATATATGGACATGTCTGTGGTAATGTGTATATAGGATATATAGACATGTCTGTGTGGTAATCATGTGTCTAAAGGAGATATAGACATGTATGTGGTAATGTGTATATAGGATATATAGACATGTCTGTGGTAATGTGTATATAAGATATATAAACATGTCTATGGTTATCATGTGTATATAGGATATATAGACATGTCTGTGGTAATCATGTGTGTATAGGATATATAGACATGTCTGTGGCAATGTGTATATAGGATATATAGACATGTCTGTGGCAATGTGTATATAGGATATATAGACATGTCTGTGTCATGTATTTGCAGGACTGACATCATGCAAAAAGACAGGACTAGAGATAGAAGACCTGTCAGGGCTCTCTCTGGCAGTCTATGTGAGGATGTGGCAGGATGGAGGATGTCGCTGTCCGGGTCTTCGCTCTGTAAGCAGCAATGAAGGGACTCTAATGGGTGGTAAGGGGGACCCATGCTCTTACCGGAGTGTGCGCAGACCCCTCTTCCCTGGCTCCTGGCACTCCGCTCCCGGCTCCAGATTGTCCCCTCTTTGGCCTCTCCCATTAGACGTGGCTCTCAGTGACCGGTCTGGTGTTTCTTAATTTTCCTTCCCCCGAAAAACAAGTCCAGGCCGGAACCATAGTTTGTGTGCGGCAGCTGCATGCAATGACAGCTCCTGTCAAATTCAGCTCTGATGTCTCCAAAGAGATTGGAGGAAGCGGCTGTTAGCAATAACGCCACTTTCCACACTGTATTATTATTCCGTGTTTCCGAATGGAAGCCAGAATGTGTTGCACCAACAACTTCCGGTGACACCTGGAAGCGAAGTAGTGTCTGAGGTTCGCTGGCAATGTAAACATTACAGGGGTTGAGGTTTTTATGGTTTTTCAGGGAGCTGTTTTCCCTACAATCAGATTCAGGAAAAGGGGGTTCACAGACCTGATTTTTCAACATATAAGCGTGTGGAAGCAAGGTGTGGTGACCGGAGGGGTAGCTTACCTATTACAGATTGTTATAGTTACTGGTACACTAAAGGGGTCTATTCATTAAAAAAAAGGTTGCAGAGCAATTCACTTCTCATCAGGAGCCCCACTTTACGTCAGAAGCCTTCCCTTCACATCAGGAGCCCCCCTTTCACATACAAGTCCTCCCTTCACATCAGGAGCCCCCTTTCACATCAGAGTCCTCCCTTCACATCAGGAGCCCCACTTTACACCAGAAGCCTCCCCTTCACATCAGAGTCCTCCCTTCACATCAGGAGCCCCCTTTCACATCAGAGTCCTCCCTTCACATCAGAGTCCTCCCTTCAGATCAGGAGCCTCTCCTTCACATCAGGAGCCCCCTTTCACATCAGAGTCATCCCTTCACATCAGAATTCCCCTTTCACATCAGATTCATCCCTTCACATCAGGAGCCTCCCCTTCACATCAGAATTCCCATTTCACATCAGAGTCCTCCCTTCACATCAGAGTCCTCCCTTCAGATCAGGAGCCTCTCCTTCACATCAGGAGCCCCCTTTCACATCAGAGTCATCCCTTCACATCAGAATTCCCCTTTCACATCAGATTCATCCCTTCACATCAGGAGCCTCCCCTTCACATCAGAATTCCCATTTCACATCAGAGTCCTCCCTTCACATCCAGAGTCCCCTTTCTCATGAGAGTCATCCCTTCACATCAGGAGCCCCACTTTACATCAGGAGCCTCCCCTTCACATCAGGAGGCCCCTTTCATATCACAGTCCTCCCTTCACATCAGGAGCCCCCTTTCACATCAGAGTCCTCCCTTCACATGAAGGAGCCCCACTTTACATCAGGAGCCTCCCCTTCACATCAAATAGCCCCCATTCACACCAGGAACCCCCATTATATCAGAAGTCTCCCCTTCATATCAGGAGCCCCACTTTACATCAGGAGCCCCCCCCCCCCTTTCACATCAAGGAGCCCTGTTTTTACATCTGAAAGGGGATGGGGTGGCCCTTTCACGTTGAAAAATCCCTTTCACATCTGGAGCCCCCTTCACATCTGAAGTCTGCCCGCACAATGGAATGGCACAACACTGCGTGAGAATTTTGAGGCACCCCAGGCCACCCTGGTTGAGAAAACCTGGGCTACACAATCCTCCAGTGTCAGAGTCTGTTTCAGAAATCACTAAGAACACCAGTTCTGGGTAATTCTCAACTTCAGTTAACCAGTCCTTCTCTTAGTCCCCATTCACACCTAGGCGTTCACGCACATTAATTCACATTTTGTTCCCACATTTGCAGTGTGTCCTTATTGGTTTCAATGGGTTTCTGCATGCGAGAGAAACATAGGAAAACTTGTGACATGCGTTCCACATTTTTTCCTTGCTTTAATGCATGCACACATGGGGGAAAAGCGTGCATTAGCCCGGCTGCGTTTGGGGTGCCATTAACTAGTAATGGCACATCAAGGACGTTTTGCATTTTTCATGCGAGTTGCGAATGCTAGGGATCGGGGTACGTATCGGAGCATTTGGATGACGAGTACTGATACCAGTATCAGTGCCGATACTGAGCATTTGGGCGAGTACTTGTACTCGCCCAAATGCTCCGATACTTACCCCGACACCAGAACTCCTGGTCAGGGTGAGATTCCCTCTGGCTGGTTATACCACGAGAGAGCATGGAGCCGGCTTCCCGGCCAATCCGAAAGCCATCTTCACACTGCCTAGCGACACTGCCTGGCTTCCTATCCAATCAGGAAGCAGGGCGGCATGTCATCACTCGCCTCCCAGCTTCCTGGTTGGCTAGGAAGCCGGCTTCATGCTGCCTAGCAACACTGCAAAGCAGCCTGGCTTCCTGTCCAACCAGGGAGCCAGGCGGCACATCATGACCCGCCTCCAGGCTTCCTGATTGGCTAGGAAGCTGGCTTCATGCTGCCTAGCGACACTGCAAGGCAGCCTGGCTTCCTGACTAATCAGGAAGCCAGGAGGCGGGTAATGATGTGCCACCCAACTTCCTGATTGATTAGGAATAGGGATGCAGAATAAGTGCAGATATAAGAATTGTCTACAGCAGTGGTCACCAACCAGTGATCCATGAACCACTGTTGATCCATGACCTGGGCCGTCATTGAACCGGCACGGAGGCTGCGGGGCTGCCCCTCACTGACATAAGCATCGCCGGTCACAAGGAATGCGCGGCTCTCAGTACAGTGGGGGCTCTGCAGGAGGCGGGGCATCTCGTCAGTACCCGCACTGAGCAGGATGCGGGACATAGAAAAAGTGGGAAGAAGCCAGGTAATAGTGGCTCAGTAGTCTACAGTGCTCCAGAAACCAGACTCAAAGTGGGAATGAAAAATGACATCTGTAGAATCAAAGTTTGAATGTGAGTCATTGCTTTGGAGCAACACAGACAAATCTTATTTTACACATTTTGGTAAACAAGACTAGAAGCTCCATGGCTTCAGTCACTAGACCACTCATAGTCAGCCAAATCCAGTGATTTAAAGCCCACTCGGGGCAAAGTAGAACCACCTCTCCCTGTCACCCCTACGTCATCAGAGCCCGGCTAATCAAGCAGCTAAAGACTCAAAAGCAAAAGAAGACTGCGTCAAATATGGAAGCGCTAACGAGGGAGGAGCACAGCGCTGGAGGGTATTGCTTTGGCAGGGAATTCTGCCGTAAGGTGCTAATATGCTGTGCATACTACCACATTATGGTTAAAAGCTCCTTAGGGTCCGTTCGTTTTCCCAGATACTTTACTTCTGCTTTAGGTCGTCTTTATATGTACCTGAGTCCACTGCTTGTATAAAAGTATTGGAGTATAATTATAACGCAGTAAATGTGATATTGACCAAACATTCCCAGGTCACATTTACTATATATAAAATTCACCAGGAAGATTCACCTGCAGTGAATGTTTGATGGATCAGATGTCACATTGTCTGCTATATAAATATTCCCAAAAGTTTATCAAAGCGCACTCACTGAGATCTCATATAGTGTGTAATATGTCAGTGTCATTTTAAAAGGCATTTTCAGTATTTTAAAATCTGCAGTTTTAGTTGAAATAATACCTGATCCAGCCATGAAGCAGGTCCTTGTTGAGGCACATCCTATTATGGGATGACAGGGATTTGTCCCTGTATTCCAATTGCTTGCCTGCATTGTAAGTCTGTCCAATGCACTTACAGTTGAGGACCAAGTGACCATATCAACACTTATTGTGCAGGCACATTCCGACACCATCACCATCAGGAAACCATCAAGAAGCCTGCCCTGCTACCGTGTGTGCATGTAGACAGGAAGCGACTGCAGAGAGGCAGCAGCAGATCAAGAGCACTGAGATGCAACAAAGGATGAAAAAGGGTGAAAACAGTATTTTCTAATTCATGTGACCCAGGGTTGCATGATTAAAGTGATCATTTGAAAGCAATAGACCTTACCAGAAAACATGCAAACAAAGCTGAAAAAATATCTAGACCTACTGTCATTTCATATGTGATACATGCCCAACCATATCACCAAAACAGAGTCCTATGTTGCTATGGACATGGTGCTCACTGCAGACAGGTTGTATCAAACAAAAATTTTTTACCCTGGCCAATAATGACTGTAATCAAAGCACGGGGAAGGAAAAGGCAGCATTAATAACTTATATTTGCAAAGTTTCTTGCTGTCAAACAACTGAAAACAGGCCCACAAAACAACTAGGAAAACCCCAACTCAGAGAGCAGCCTGTAGCATCTCACTGACAGATCTAGCAGAGTGCGCCTTCACAGGAAAAGGTAGAGCTTTACCTTTTGCAAAATAGGCATGCACAATGACATGTTGAACCCACCAATCAGAGGTGGAACAAGATGCAAGAAGCCCCCTGTGAGGTCCTTCAAGAAAGGCAAGGAGGCAATTGGATCACCTGAGGGAAGCCATAACCAAGTGCTGAATTTGGAGTGGCATGACAGTGCTGGCAAGTCCGAAACTGTCCTAGCGGAGGTGATGGTGACAAGAAACAGTACCTTGTGCGTAAGATCCATCAAATAAATATTCCTGCAAGGCTCAAAAGGAGCTTGCTGGGAAGTTGAAAGCACCTGATTGAGATCCTACAGCACCGTTAGAGAGTGTCTAGGGGGAGCCACATGTGCAATCCCCTGCACAAAAGCAAATATCAAGGAAGGAGAGGCAAGGGATCGCTGAAAAAAGGATGGCCGAAGCCAAAATTTGTCCCTTGAGAGTGCTCAGGGCTAAACACTGATCCGGTTCCGAATGGAGGAAGGCCAGAACTCATGCCACACAGTACTTCCGAGGACAAACAATCTGCTGTTTGCATCAAGCAAACTAAGCCTTCTGGGTGTGGTGGTATGCCATGCGAGAGGTTGATTTCCTGAAAAGCAAGAGTGTAGGAATGACTGGGCCAGACAGATCTCTATCCCTTTGGGCCTGGGCCTCAACAGCCAGGCCAATGACCAAGAAGCAGCATGGAGTACCGGAATCTGAGGCAGAAGGTCCAAGCAGTCCACAAATGGCTGCAGAGAGTCTACCAAAAGCCAGAAGATTGCTGCATACCACACTCTTGTGAGCCAGTTGGGAACCAAGAGGATCACCAGAATTTCCTCTGTCTTGATCCTGCAAGGAAGACAAGGAAGGGAGGAAAAGTGTAATTAGAGAGAACTGATTCAAGTTCAGAGGGATAGCACACCAGCACTACCTTCAACAATTAATTTCGTCCATGCTTCCTTCAGATGCACTATAGGAAATTATTATTGACCAGACCCATAGACTGCCCAAATTTCCGCACCTGCCTGAACGCTTTCCTAGGGATGTAATTGATTGCATTCACTTCTACCAAACCAAACTGCAACTTTTGTGAGGAACAACTCACCCAGACTTTTATTCTGGTGCTACTCTTTACATAGACTATATCAGCAAGGAAAAGACTTACCAACTACAAAAGAAATGCAGATCAACAAATCCCCTTATAGGAGGGAGGGAGGATATATACTGTATATCAGACATCCTATATACTATATATATATATTGTCTGCTTGTACTTTTTACTAAAATAATAAGAAAGATTGCAACTGAAAATAAAAGAGCAGCTCTGGCTGCAATACTCACCCTTTCTACAGCCCCCCAATCACTGCCTACTGATCCAGCAGCGCTCCTTTTCTGGGTTGAATTAAGCTAAGCAGTATCTCTTTTGTGCTGTCAGCATCTAAAGCAGACTCACGTGCCACTCTATAGTATTCCACTTCGCCCCAGCATCCAACATGTTATGTAGGGAGATAAGGGGAGGGGCTGGGGAGCTGGGCCAGCACAAGCAGTAATCAGACATTTTTGGGAGGGAGTGAGTTATGCTGTGCAATTACGGATGGGGCTACAGCATACTAACCCGTTGACACTTTCTGGAGTGTGAATTCCCTAGGAAACTTCAGAGGCACATTGCAAATCACTAAACACTTCATTACAGAAAGAAACAAATGCTGCAAGTAGCATTTACCAAACTTGATTTTTCTGTGTTTTTCTACCTCCAATTTTTCAAGTTGGCGACAGGGTCTCTTTAAGAATAAGAACCCTTTTAAAGGCTAAGTTTACCCTTCTGACCATGTTTCATGTTACACCCATATTTACAGATGTTTACCCAGCTCGCCTCCAGGACTTCTCAAGAGTCTCTCCCATCCTCTGGAACGCTTTACCCCAACCTGTCCATCTATCTCCTACTCTGACTGCCTTTAGGCAATCCCTAAAGACTCATCTCTTCAGGGAAGCCAATCCCACCTCAACCTAACCACCCAACCATCACGTTCTCATACAATTCATCCCCAAAAAGCTCCCTCCTCATGTATCGCTTCCCCCTCACTTTTAGATTGTAAGCCCTCACGGGCAGGGCCCTTCTTACCATCTTGTCTTGAATTGTATTGTGATTGTAATGTCTTCCATATATTGTAAAGCGCTGCTCAAACTGTTATGGCGCTATATAAATCCTGTATTATAATAAAAATAATAATAATCACAACAACCCTCCTCCCCCCCCCCACTTACCTGAATCTGGAGTTCCTCTTCCCACAGGCTTCTTTACATGTTTTAATTTGGCAGGCTCTGCCCACACAGCCACAGCATCCATTCACAGGATCTGTTAGTGGAGAGACTACTATCAGTCTCATCAGCTATAACGGCAGAGGGACTCATAGTTTTCAATAGAATACAAGTGCGGTGACATCTCTGTACTTGTAGTCCATTGACATTTCTTCCTGTCCATGTTATAGCAGTACGGACATGGACGGGAGGAAGAGTCTGCAGGAGCCACATCATTAGAACCGGCGATCCACTTATCGCTGCTGCAAAAGTTTGCAAAAAAAAAAATCAATGCACATTTTTTCTTTTCCGAAAAGTGTCCATTTTTATTATTTTTATTAAAGGTGGAATTTCTCTTTAACTCTAGCTCACATTATAAAGCAGAGGCAATGTGTCAGTCAATTGGCAGTTTGGGTATTGGATCTTCCGAATCCTCAGACCATGGTATTCAGGATCCTCTTAGTAATGCAGAGCTGCTGGTGAAAGGAATAAACAAGTCGATCCCCTGAGTGGCCGCCAGAGGGCGCAGCAGCTGTTGTCCCAGTGCAGCAGGTAATTGACCCATGTGGGGAGGGAGTGAAATTGAGAGTAGAAGGTTGAGCCAGAGAGAGGGGTCCAGGGTGGGGAAGCCAGTGTCTACCAGACCTCAGAGATTCACATCACTTACTCCTCTGTCTTGGAAATAGCTGTCGATATGAGGACAGCTTCTGCAGCATGGATTTTCCTGGCAACCTTATTCTTGCGGAATGCAGAAACAGAAAGCAAGGTAATTGCATCTCTCCTCATCAGTAATGTACCTTTCAGGTGTCCCAGAGTGACTCTGACATTAGAATGAGCCATCCTTCACCCTATAACATGACTAAATACAACATGTTAGTGCATGTCTCTGCATAGAAGTCGCCAGGGCTTAGCACTTCTGCTGTTGCAGTTTTATTTAGAATTCACTGGACTCATTGACATGCCAGTTACAAATGATTTCACAGGATAGGGAATGTTTTTGGATAGGCGGAGATAGAAAAAATTGGCAGTTTCCAGTTACAATTTTCCTGAATCATTTTCTCCTGAGGATTGTAGTAAATCGCAATCCAAAAAGAGTATTTATTTTTTTATTATTCACACTTTCCCTCTTCTATTACTGCACATTTAAAACCTCACATATGGTCAGTGTGGTTAACCAGAGTACTGGAGTCTTTTTTTTTTTTACCCCATAAAATTCATAATTATATCATGTATCTTATTATGCTTTTGATTTCCATGGACACTGACTATAACATCCAGTACAGGCAGGCTTCAGTCGTGTGAACGAAGCATGCGCATTTGTGCACAATTTTCAGGTTGACCGTTTGGCACACAAGCCAGCATTGATGCTGAATACTATATGGGCATCTGAGTGCATGCATCAGGAAAGTGGGCTTTTGGAACCTGAGCCATTTGTTCCTCTTCTTGCCTATGACTGCTGTTCTTAATCAATTTCACGCCTACCTTAGCCAGAGAAGTGCACCCCCCTTTGGAATGCAGTCCAGTTATTTGAGGACACGGGGCTGCATTGATTCTGCAGCTCAATCTAATTAAAAGTGCATTGCTTGGCTAAAGAGCTTGAGGTTGGCAACTAAAACGTACAGATTTTCTTCAATGAAAGTAAACTTTAATCACCAGATCGACGTGTATCTGGACCTTTTAATCCGACACTTGTCAAACCTGGTTTCATAATTATTTCAGGGGATGAATCTGAGCTGTGTATATACTAACTGCTAATATTTATTTCAGCTGGGGACACTGAATGGTGGAGCTGTCATATTGCTGATAAATTCAGTGGCTTAGGGAAGATTCCATTCAAATCTTTGTAGTGTTGTCGATACGAATACAGAGTGATGGCTCCCCAACAATGTACAAGTATGACCATCCAGTGTTTCCATTCATAAATATGCAGTGTGATCGGAGAGACATGGCATCCTTTCATAACAGCAAGCTTGAAAGACTCTTCTCAATATATGATTCTAGAGAAAACAAACAAACTCATATGTGTAAAATAGTTTATATAAAAAAAAAAAAAATCTGTTTTTGGAATACATTTAGCAAAAACTTTTTTTTTTTTGTAAAACAAAAATCCATTCTCCTTGCTCGCAAATTCTTACTGTACAACTGTAGATGGAACTGATGACTAAACTAACGCTGGCTACATTTAAGTCACATTTAACCAGCTGTAGTATCAAAAACAACTTGGCGGCCTACACTCGATGCGCTAAATAATTTTTTGATATCAGCAGAAACTGTTGGTGGTAGGTTAACTTCATCTTTTAATAGTTTTTGTGATTTAGAATGATAAATATAGGAATAAAGTTGCCAGCAAGGCTCTGTGCATATTCGGCTTCACCCTTCTCCTATCAATGTCAAGAAATGGATGGGAGAATAGAGAAGGTCGGACAGCATAAAGGAATAATCACTCTGTAAAATTTACATATTTGCTTCCTGGATGAAGTACACATCTGAAACATTTAAGAGAGAAAAATGCAGAATACTGAGCTTTTCCCCTCTAGTTGCCCTTGCCTGGTGTCGTAAAATTTCCCATTTCTAAGGCATGTGCTTGACAATGACATGACAGGTTCCCTTTAAGATTTGTTGATTGCTGCAAAGGAACTGCGGACACGGCTGTTTCTACAGAATGACCTCCTAAAAGCCCTGGCTACATAAACACAACATTTTGTCAACACAGCTGTGTCTATGGTTCCCAAAATGTCAGGAGTAATTTCCATTTTTAACCCCCTATTTTGTTATTTCAGGAAAAACACAATACAAACACACGTGTTTATTTTATACAGACTGATACATGTCCTATAATAAAGTATTGAACATTTTAATAATCATGCTAAAAAAAAGGGCTTTATGTGGCCTTTTTTACTATGGGATTTGTTTGCTATACTTTTTTTTTTTTCCTTTTACAATCCAACTATGGGAGAAACAGAACTAGGCAAGTAGGATAATTACTACAGGATGACAGCCAAGATAATTGACTTCACCCTCCCCCCCATGCAGTTTTGTTAATGTTCCTAGTATAGAATGTCTTGCTGTATGTTTGACGTAATGTGGTCTTTCATGTATGAAGCTTTAAAGCCCTTTTTTATATGTTGATGTAAGGAATTAAACTTTTGGGCCAGATTAACTAAATTATGATGAGAATTTGTGTTCAGACATCTACAAGGGAATTAAAAAACAAACAAAAAGTAGGACCTTCTCTGTACGTGGTTGGTTGTTCTCAATACAGGTTCACTTTACGCTTTAGTGAATCCCCTTTGACATATTGGTAAATCTAAGAATTCAATGAGGGGTCCTCATTAAAATTATGTACAATCTTTTGTTACAGTATTCACCTCTGAATTGAACAACTTGCACGGAATGAATCTCTGAACCTTTTTTTTCCCTGTGAAATCCATTTTTTCGCCATTAAAAAAAAGCGTACATTTACTTCTCAATTAGCAAAGAATTTTGCCTAATTAGTAAACTATTGCTACTTGCCATTAATTAGTGAAACACGAAATACAGGCTTGTTCCATTGACTGGTTGCATTAGGATGCCACAGAATGGGGTTATCAGAGCACTCAGTCAAGTATAGGGAAACGCAGTCTCTGGCAAGAAGAGTGCAATGACTTTCCCTGAGCTTAATGCTGGGGTGGACAAACGAAAATAGAATTCAGGAGCCAATCTGACCAATCCAGGAGCTAGCAGGATTATTTTAGGTGTCAGCTTCATTGATAACAACTAGAGAAACCCTCAAAAGTCAGGCGGCAGCTTTTAAGGAACATTGGCTACCTGGCTCCTGGGATGGGTCCAGCCCTGACTTAATTAAATCATTATACTGACTGTTCTAGCACATTGTAGGATACAGCTACAGTACCATGGGTAGAATTTCCTGAAACACACATTGCTAGCTCAGTCACATGTAATGCAACGTTGTGAATAGTTTTGGGCACCATACTGTAAAGCTGGCATACACTGCTGAAATTTCATCCGACTCCTGTTGAATCGGTAAAATTTCGATCCATTGGTAGCCTTGCCGGTACCGCCTTGCTCACTAAGTTGAATTTTCAATTGACTTTTGAAGGAACCAGGAGGAGAATTGTCTGCCGAGCAGTGACTGGAGCCAATCAGCCACAGTCACTCTTTGGGAATTATGCTAGTGGCTGTCAGAATACAGTAGCCTGGCAGGGGAGATTCCTAAACAGTGTAGATGGGGGGAATCTGTTTTAGTTGGTTTAAGAAGGTAATTTGAAGAGGGAACATAAGCAGGCAACCTAAATTATAACAAGGTGGGGGGAAAGGTTTGTCTCCTAGTTCAAGGTTACAAAATCTTGACATTCTTATTTGGAACAAAAATAATTTAAAGATTATTTACATCAGTGGTTCTCAACCTGTGTAAAGTCGGGACCCTCATTTGTCCTTGGTCATTAAGTTGTGACCCAAGTCGCACTGCCAATGAAACGCATGTCATTGGGGTACCGCGCGTTCCGGTGTGAGTGTACGTACTGTGGGTGGGAGGTGCATTTGGGGTACCATTCAAATGAATGCATGGTAGGTGCAATTGCGTAGTACAGTTTAGGGCACTGTACTAGTGTGAACGGGCCCTCAAAAACACCGACATACATACACAGACACAATCTCGCACACTTACAGACATTTTCATGCATACTCCAAAAAATGTTTATTTAAAATTATTTTATTTTTTTCAAGATCCACCCAGTATCTCTCGGGAGTGGATCCTCAGCCTGGGGTCCAGTGTGTGCTGCAGTGCTATGACGCAGCTCAATCCATACATGCATTGCTTCTACAGCTCCCTTGCGCACACTGTAGAGGTGCTGGGAGCCAGAATGTGATGTTCAGGGAGCTGTAAGCAATGCACTTATGGGATAGAGCTCCCTCATAGCTCCAGCCTATCTCACCTCAGTCTGACAATCGGTGCTGGGCAGCATATTTTGAATGGCTGCTTGGCGTGAGAACTGACAGTGCTGCGCTAGAGGGAGGCTGAGGAGCCTCTCACCTAGAAAAGTGGAAGGGGGGGGGACCCACTTTTGGGTCACGACCCACCATTTGAGAACCAAGGATCTATTGTGTATTTTTATCCAGGCAGAATGCCAAAAACAGTTTTTTTCCTGTGCTTTACAAATGTTACTGTACCAATCACCCTGTCACACGGCATGCTTAAACTGGATAGTTTACTAGTGCATCTAATAAATGTAACTTGCACTGTGTTTTAACTGACTTTGTGCAGGCATCTGGAGGTAGAAGGAAATGACCTTAATATTTCATCTTAAGACCAGGAAGATTCCCAGTGAAATGAATTGAGTTTGATAGCCCAAACCCAACAAGTGAACTGGCCTGATAGGAAACAATGCAGGCAATGTGTATATATAGAGAACATGTGTGGAAGCAGAGCTGCATATAACAGAGGCCCCATTACCTTCTGAATTTGCAGGTAGTGTGAGGGTCATCACTTTTAAACTTAGTAATAAGGGGTGACAAGTGATCCAAGATGGCCTCTTAGCAGGGGCTGACTGGCAACTTTTAGCCCAGGCGGCAAGTACAACCCAGAGGCCCATGGTGCAGCAACTTGGCCCCCCTCCCGCTCTGCCTCTTCCCCCGCATTCTCCCCGCCCCTGTCTGCCACTTTTGCCATCCATGTAATAGTAGTGTGAATGTATTTATCGGTTTAGGAAATGTAAAGAAGAATGTCTTGCTGTATGTTTGACGTAATGTGGTCTTTCATGTATGAAGCTTTAAAGCCCTTTTTTATATGTTGATGTAAGGAATTAAACTTTTGGGCCAGATTAACTAAATTATGATGAGAATTTGTGTTCAGACATCTACAAGGGAATTAAAAAACAAACAAAAAGTAGGACCTTCTCTGTACGTGGTTGGTTGTTCTCAATACAGGTTCACTTTACGCTTTAGTGAATCCCCTTTGACATATTGGTAAATCTAAGAATTCAATGAGGGGTCCTCATTAAAATTATGTACAATCTTTTGTTACAGTATTCACCTCTGAATTGAACAACTTGCACGGAATGAATCTCTGAACCTTTTTTTTCCCTGTGAAATCCATTTTTTCGCCATTAAAAAAAAGCGTACATTTACTTCTCAATTAGCAAAGAATTTTGCCTAATTAGTAAACTATTGCTACTTGCCATTAATTAGTGAAACACGAAATACAGGCTTGTTCCATTGACTGGTTGCATTAGGATGCCACAGAATGGGGTTATCAGAGCACTCAGTCAAGTATAGGGAAACGCAGTCTCTGGCAAGAAGAGTGCAATGACTTTCCCTGAGCTTAATGCTGGGGTGGACAAACGAAAATAGAATTCAGGAGCCAATCTGACCAATCCAGGAGCTAGCAGGATTATTTTAGGTGTCAGCTTCATTGATAACAACTAGAGAAACCCTCAAAAGTCAGGCGGCAGCTTTTAAGGAACATTGGCTACCTGGCTCCTGGGATGGGTCCAGCCCTGACTTAATTAAATCATTATACTGACTGTTCTAGCACATTGTAGGATACAGCTACAGTACCATGGGTAGAATTTCCTGAAACACACATTGCTAGCTCAGTCACATGTAATGCAACGTTGTGAATAGTTTTGGGCACCATACTGTAAAGCTGGCATACACTGCTGAAATTTCATCCGACTCCTGTTGAATCGGTAAAATTTCGATCCATTGGTAGCCTTGCCGGTACCGCCTTGCTCACTAAGTTGAATTTTCAATTGACTTTTGAAGGAACCAGGAGGAGAATTGTCTGCCGAGCAGTGACTGGAGCCAATCAGCCACAGTCACTCTTTGGGAATTATGCTAGTGGCTGTCAGAATACAGTAGCCTGGCAGGGGAGATTCCTAAACAGTGTAGATGGGGGGAATCTGTTTTAGTTGGTTTAAGAAGGTAATTTGAAGAGGGAACATAAGCAGGCAACCTAAATTATAACAAGGTGGGGGGAAAGGTTTGTCTCCTAGTTCAAGGTTACAAAATCTTGACATTCTTATTTGGAACAAAAATAATTTAAAGATTATTTACATCAGTGGTTCTCAACCTGTGTAAAGTCGGGACCCTCATTTGTCCTTGGTCATTAAGTTGTGACCCAAGTCGCACTGCCAATGAAACGCATGTCATTGGGGTACCGCGCGTTCCGGTGTGAGTGTACGTACTGTGGGTGGGAGGTGCATTTGGGGTACCATTCAAATGAATGCATGGTAGGTGCAATTGCGTAGTACAGTTTAGGGCACTGTACTAGTGTGAACGGGCCCTCAAAAACACCGACATACATACACAGACACAATCTCGCACACTTACAGACATTTTCATGCATACTCCAAAAAATGTTTATTTAAAATTATTTTATTTTTTTCAAGATCCACCCAGTATCTCTCGGGAGTGGATCCTCAGCCTGGGGTCCAGTGTGTGCTGCAGTGCTATGACGCAGCTCAATCCATACATGCATTGCTTCTACAGCTCCCTTGCGCACACTGTAGAGGTGCTGGGAGCCAGAATGTGATGTTCAGGGAGCTGTAAGCAATGCACTTATGGGATAGAGCTCCCTCATAGCTCCAGCCTATCTCACCTCAGTCTGACAATCGGTGCTGGGCAGCATATTTTGAATGGCTGCTTGGCGTGAGAACTGACAGTGCTGCGCTAGAGGGAGGCTGAGGAGCCTCTCACCTAGAAAAGTGGAAGGGGGGGGGACCCACTTTTGGGTCACGACCCACCATTTGAGAACCAAGGATCTATTGTGTATTTTTATCCAGGCAGAATGCCAAAAACAGTTTTTTTCCTGTGCTTTACATTTTTTGGCTAGAGAGGAGAGGGATTACAACCCTGTCATGTTTTTATTGCTGCCTACGTCCCCATTAGAGAGATTCGCTTTCTCTCATTGTCCTTGGTCTGCATTCTCACTGGGAATGAAGGTAACCTCGGTGCAATTCTTGGAAAGGTTCTGATGCTTCTTTTGGTGCTGCACAGTGCATTTTTGGCCCCATAGACTTCCATTAGAGCATATGAAAAATGCATGTACATGTGTCTTTATGCATTTGTGGTGCGTTTTTGTGCTTAAAGTCTCTTCAAAGGAAGACTATGCCTAAGGATGTTAGTCGATATTGTCATTGGCCAAAGGAAAAAAACATGAAGAAATAATAATGAAGCACACGAAAAACATGCATAAACACACTACAAAAGTGCACTGATAAGTGCATAATCATGCAGCAGCACTAGTGTGAACCTACGCTAAGACTGAAACAGACATTTGAAGGTGACTGGATGTCTGGAGCGGGCAGAATCTGGAGCAGCTGTGCACGGCAACCAATCAGCATCTCTGTTTCATTTTCAAATCTTAACCGAACAAACTGAAGATAGAAGCTGATTGGCTGCCATGGGCAACTGCTGCAGTTTCTGCCTGCTCCAGTTTTGAAAATTCCCCCCTCATTGAGGGGAATTTATCAAAACTGGAGCAGACAAAATCTGGAGCAGCTGTGCATGGCAACCAATCAGTGCCTCTCTTCCATTTTCAAATCTTAAGCTGGCCATAAACCTTACAATTATCTGCAGATTTTCTGTGGTCAGATGGAAAAGATGCAACAGATTCCTCCATCTGCCCTTAACTGTGTGGATGGAGTAATCCTCCATCTGGGCCATCTGTTGCACTTTTTCCATCTGACCACAGAAAATCTGCAGATAATTGTAAAGGTGCCCATACACTGTACGATTCTCGTACGAGAATCGCGGGAAATCCCACGATCGTACGAGAATCGTACAGTGTATGAAAGGCGTGCGACCGTTTCTACTGTACGGTCGCACGTCTTCCATCGAACAAGCAGGCTAGAAAACCCGCCGGGAATCGTACGATTCTCGGCGAGTGAGTGGCCTGCTTGTTCGACAACTGACGAACGGGCCGGTGTGCGCACGCGTACACTGCCCGTTTGCCGTCCTCGCAAGCCCGCCCCTCATTGCAGTCATCGCAAGTACGATCTGCCTGTCCAAGATGGGCAGATCGTACGTTTTTTTAAGTACTTTACAACGCTCGCAAGACAAAAGTCTTGCGAGGGTTGTAAAGTGTATGGGCACCTTTAACCGAACAAACTGAAGAGAGAAGCTGATTGGTTGCCATGCACAGCTGCTTCAGATTTTGTCTGCTCCAGTTTTGATCAATTCTCCCCATTGTGTTTTCTGTACTTGCAGTTTGATTAAAGGGATAACACGTGTGTGTGTGTTGCAATGATGTTAAAATATGTTTTGTTTGTTTTTGCTTTGATATACGCTTTAGTTAGTAATTGTACCCAAAGTTATAATTACTAAGGATAGACTTGGTGGACCACTTGTGTCTTTTTATGCTATCATTTTTCTATGATATTATGGCACTATGCTATTTATTTATTGACCACTATACTAATCCGATTTCTTTGCTGGGTCAGCAAAGGATATTCTTTTTTCCCTGCAGAGGCAAAATCAATTGCTTTCATTTGGACCGAAATCATTAGAATTTGTGGGAGGTTAAACATGGCCTTTTCTTAATTTTAACTAAAAGTGTATAAAAACCCAAGAACAAAAAAATAACATTTTGCAGCTCACCAATCCCTACATGTCGTGGCTGCATTAGGTTTCTTTTTCAGGTTCTATAACCTGCCTGGTGATCCTACCAGCAACACTTCCCGTCATGCGAGGACTACACTCTTACTGTACTGTATTTGTGAAGGAGCAGTGCTGTCACTATGGGCTGCTCGCTACTTTGGACTACAGAACACTTCACATTTTTGTGCCCCTCCCTTTTAGATTGTAAGCCCTTTAGGGGCAGGGCCCTCCTTACCATCTTGTCTTGAATTGCATTGTAATTGTAATGTCTTCCTTATATTCTAAAGCACTGCACAAACTGTTGGTATATAAATCCTAAATTATAATAATAATAATAGTGTAAAGGTAGGGGGATGTGTAGCTCAGAGAGGTAAACTAGGCAGGGCTGATAACATCACTTAAAATTTCAGTGAGGCAGGGTGCATAAAGCTGGCCATACACCTGACAATTTATTTTGTTCAAGCCACGGGCTGAGCGGAAGAAATTGACGCAATTCCTCCATCCACTAGACCTGTGCGCCGTCAAAAAAATTTTTCAGTTCCGTTTCGGAATATCCGTTATTTCGTATTTCGTAATTCGTGTCCGAAACTCAATACGAATTTTCGTTAGTTTTGGCACATTTTCGTAACTGTACGAACATTTGTTATGATGAAGTTAAAAAGCAAAAATACCTTTGTTAATATTGGAGTCGATGTGGTAGTTGTTTTTTTATCTGAAATACGAATTCTGTTAACGGATTCCGGATCCGAATTTCGTATTTCGGATAAAAATAAACTACCATCAACTCCAATATAAATGTACTTTGCTTTTTAACTTCAATATAACGAATGTCAACGGAATTTCGTATTTCCTGCCTGTATTGTAATGCAACTCTCAGCAGCAGAAGAGAAAACCTCTGATTGGTCACCTAAACAAAATACGAATTCCGTTAACGGATTCCGGATCCGAATTTCGTATGACAAAAAATAAAACTACCATCAACTCCAGTATATTAACAAATGTATTTTGCTTTTTAACTTCAATATAACGAATGTTCGTAACGGAACGAAATTCCGTCAACGGAGTTTCGTATTTCCTGCCTGTGTATTGTAATGCAACCCTCAGAAGCAGCGGATCCGTATTTCGGATTAAAAAAAAAATCTTGTCATGTTGTTCAACCTCATTTACAGGGGTAATATTAGTTCCTGTTTCAAAGAAATTCGGATCCGAAATTCGTTAACGGAATTTCGTATTTCGGATATAATTCGGAAACTGCGATTCGGATTTCGGATGCTTCCAAATTTCAGGAAAATTCGTACGAATTTTGATTCGTAACGAAACGACTACCATCCACACAAACCGCGTGTTGATCGAGGAATCCCCGCTGTTTGCATTGTATTCTGGCAGGTGCCGCCGATCAGAGCGGGCAGCTCATTGTATCTTATGAAGATTTTGCCAGCAGCTCCTTCGATCAGCTGATCGAGGAATGTCGGCTGAAAAGGAGCCGTCAGCCCATTACATTGGCCGAATTTCGGCTGGTTCATTAACTACCTTCTTGGATGTAACTGGGCGTGTATACACGTCCTGTTACATCCGCCCGCGAGCGGGAAATGCCCGCTATTTGAGAAGCGTCGCCCATGGCCAATTTTGGCTATGCTATTTTTTTGCGAGTACGCGCAATTTTTAAGCTTGACATGTTTGGTGTCTATTTACCCGACGTGACCCCCTCTTTTATATTTTACCAAAAAAGTGGGTAATATTAGTTGTTTTATAACATAATGTAAAAAAAAACTTTTTTTTTTCTTCAAAATTTTCAGTAATTTCTCCTGAATATAGTAAAAATAAAACCCCCAGTGGTGATTAAATACCACCATAAGAAAGCTCTATCTGTCCCCAAAAAATTGTATAAAATTAATTTTCAGTACAGCGTTGCATGATGGAATAAATGTCACTGCAGCGCTGAACACTGAAAAATGGCCTGGCCAGGAAGGGGGTCTAAACACCTGGTCTTCAAGCGGTTAAAAAACGGCCGAAATTCGGCCAGTGTATGGGCATCTTTTAGAGTTCACTGAATTTCTAGCAGTATCATCCAGTATTTTATGCATGCTTTCAATTTATTATTATACAAGAAGGTAGGAAATTCATTGTTGGGGTTTACACATTTAACTGTGCATAGCAAATAAGCCTTTGGCAAGGAAGCATTGCTTGAAATCTCCCTACATAGTACTTCAGCAAAGTAATGGAAATATGTAGTACACAAGGACCAATGAAGAGACTTCTTACAGGGTTAGAAGGGTAGAGTGCTTGCATTCTTGTATCCTGCTTCTGACCCAGAATGTTTGATGTGATGTCAGAAAACAGCAGCCTTCTGTTATATTACTAGAGTAGAGTGACTGAAATGTACAGCATACGTTGTCCCCACAAACATATCTAATATCCCTCAGCATTGATACAGAGGGTTAATCTGTTTGCTGGCAAAGCTCATTACACAATGGATTTTTGTTGCAGATCCTTTCATTGATCAACAGGTCCATGCATTCAGCTAAAAAGTGATTCATTCTGTTTTGTGTGTTGTTTTTTTTTTTATAAAGCAGGCAAACTTAAGGAAAATCAAAGGAGAATTTAGTCTTGAATGTCCAAATGCTTGAATAAAAATGTTTTTCTATTTTTTTGTAACTGTCTATAGAAAAGCAAGCCTTTCCAAGGAAATAGGTATTCACAGAACCACAGTTCACACTTCTGTAAATCAGCTTTAATGGTTTAGGAGTACTTTAAACCCTAGATCTTTTCATATACACAATACACAATCTCACGGAAAATGTCTACTCTGCTTCATCCTAAACTAAACCATATTTTTCTATTTGAAAAACATTGTGACTTTATATGCCCCGGGACTTTTTCAGCAAAACACTGTCACTATTTTTTCCACTATTGCCCAGTTGCTGCAACCATTACAAAAGCTTTGGAATCTCAAGAGATGTGAGAGTCCAACAAGTGATTAAACTCCTGAATGTCCACTTACAATTAAAGTCAGCTGTGGATGGAGTTGACCGTTAAATTGCCCTAACCCTGATTGAGTATTTTAATGTAAACACGGTAGTAAAATTGTGTATTAGCCCCATGCTATCTAAAAATATTTTGTCATATTCTTTACATTTTCTTTCTAAATTGTTCTTCCTTCCTTTTATGATCCCTTCCTGGGATTACTTAATTCTCTGTAATGAAATCAGTCCAGTCAAACGGAGCTAGTGATAGGCTCCCCTTGGTGGCTTTGTAACTGTGCACTTTGTATGTTTGGGTTCGTTGCAACACAGTAGGAACAGTATTATCTAGGGTAATATGTGAAGATTCTTTCTGTTTTTCTCTGTAGCAATGCCAGTTTTCCATTTGTCTAAGCAGATAACCAGCAAGTCTGACAGTTTTATTTTTCAAATGCATTCCCCATATTGTAGATGTTAACCAGATGTCCCGCATTTTTTGTTCCCACTTTTGCCAGTGAAAGTTATTTTTGCTAGATGAAAGAGAAGTTTCCTTAAATGAAACAGACACATCAGATGTTTGGAATGCTCTTTTGTGGTGTGATCAGTGTGCTTTGTGTTTATTATTGCAGCACAAGTACCCATCTATAATGCAAATTGTTTATGTGCAGTACTCCTCCTTTTTTTTGTTTTTTGTTCAGCCAACGAGAAGAGGTTTACATTGAATTGATATATTTAAACATTTGTGTTAGAGATTATTCCTCACTGTTCCCAAAACTGACATGTAGAATGGGGAGGTATACATTATACATCATGGCTATTTTGAATTCTAGCTAGTCAGTAAAAGTTATCATAATGTGTAATGTAACATTGGCTAAAACCTTTTCTGTTTTATGTTGTAGGTATATTCTGGATGTGGTGCTGTCATAAACCCCACAGGTAGAGACCTCATTCTGTCTCCAGGTTTCCCTAACAACTATCTTCCTGGTTCTCATTGTTTGTGGCAGATCTTTGTGCCTGCTGGTTCCAGCATAGAGCTGGAAACTCTGGACTTCGACATATATGAGAGTACAAGTTACAGTGACCCTGCTACCAGCTTTTCATCCTCTGACATTAACTACCATTTCGCTCACAAAAGAGCCATGGACCAAACTACTTTGCCAAATGATCTAGAAATTGTTTCATCAGAACAGGCTGATTACGCCAATGAGGCCAGCAACCATATTCTTGCTCCACAGAGATGGGATGAGACTAATAATGGCATTAAGCCCTTGAAATCTCAGGATTTGTCCAGCAATCCAAATATTTCCAGCCTTGAACCAGGCACGCCACAAACAAGGCTGCTTTCTACAGTAACACAAAATTCTGATGGTCCTTCTCAAGACTACAACAAGCCTATGAATCTTCTGGCCTCCTTAACTTCTAGAGTAATAACAAATGTTTTTCAGCAGGTGAGTGAAGATGCAACATCCTCATCCATTAACGTTGGGACTGATCCCTTTACTATTTTGCCCCCAGTGCTGGAAGTGTGCCCGCTGGATGTCCTCTATATCACTGACCTTGTCACTTATTCCTCACGCTTTTGTGGATCATATTCTCTCCTAAACAAAAATCTGACATTTGGTTCTCCTGTCGAAATGATTGAGGTGGTTTTGGAGCTAATCACAACTACTAACCATGGTCGAGGTTTTGCCCTTCTCTTCACATACCATAACCAGTCATTGGTGACTGCACTGGGTGTTCAAAAGAGCCGAGGCAGGGAAAATGTTGTGCTGCTAGCTGCGGTTGCTGCTGCCATATCTTTTACTTGCGTCTTGGTGCTGGTGCTTTGCTTGTCTTATAGGTAAGATTCTATTTTTCATTTTGAGAAAATGACCAACTACGTTGCCATTTATTGATATATTATGAAAAAAGTTAAAATAAACTTGTCACAAAGCTTGGCAATTTAAACTGAGAATATGGGGATAACAGTGATAAACAGAGCTTACTTTCAGTAATAATCGAATCAGGAAATCCGGAAATACTGGCAACTGAAGCTGGATACAAATCTAAACTGGAGATTACTACGGCAAGAACCTATGGATTTTTGCGGCAGGAATCATAGGTGTGTCCATACAGATGCGGCTGCTGTGCCCATTCAAGTGAATGACAGTCTGACAATCTGTCTGTGGTTGTCCGCAAGTAATTGTACATGGAATGATTACCTGCAGTTCGAGATAGATTATTGTTCCTGGACACGATCTGTCTGGATCTGTACAGACATACCTAGTAGACATATGTGATTTGTTTCGACTAGAAATTTGGACATTCAGTTGCATCCAAATTTCTGAATGAAAAAATCATGAATCTGAATTTTCCAAAAATGAAAATTTCGGATGCATCTGATATCCCCCCCCTGAATATTCTAAAATAATTTTGTTAAACGTAAAACGAAAAAAAAGAAAGTCCCTTCCCCAATTCATACCAGACACTTTAGGTGTAGGAATTTTAGGGGGGATCCCAACGCCAAAAAAAAAAAGAATGCGTAACCAGAACACATGCCCTCGAAAAGCACCCCCTGGAAAAGCACCTCCTCCCCATGTCGATAAGGACAAAGGCCCTCTTCCCCACAACCCTAGCCCGGTGGTTGTTTGTTACCCCTACTCATTCTCCAAATAAAAAAAAGTTGAATTGTAAATAAACAACACACCGTACACAAAAGTCCTTTTATTTGAAAAAAAAGCACAACAAAGGTTTTTAACAAGTTGTTTTTTTGGGGGGGCGGGGGTTGAATTAAAGTGTCAATCGATGTAATACAAAGGTCAATCACATTGTCCAGCGATGTAGATCCATATCAATCATGATGGACGACGGTCGCCAACTCACTGAAAGGAAAAAAAAACCCAGACAACCTGTCCGATCCCGAAGAACATCGCCGCAAAATGACAGCTCTGACCCAAATGACAGCTCTGACCTGAATGTCAACAAAGGGGCGAAGCGAGTCGTGACATCACGGAACTTGTTCCTCCCATTTGTTGACATTCGGCAACAGAGCTGTCAATGGGCGGGTTCGGGGGTGGCCAGGCTGCTGAAAGAAAAAAAAAGAAGTCACTTTTTGTTTCTAATGTCACTTTACTGCAATTAAAATTTGTTGGTCATTATCAAACACATCCAAAATTAATGAAAATTTCGGATTTTTCTGAATCCAAATCCCGAAATGAATTGATTTTGGACCTGAATCCCAAAATAACGAAACATCGGAAACTAAATGAACCAAATCAATTTTTTTCCCGGCTTAAATGTCTAATACCTGGTATTCATGCTTCAAGAATCGCTAGGTTTCCCCGCCACAGCCTTAAGCCCTATGTGAATGGGGCCTTAGTCCTCCAATGTGATGACTGGGCTAAGTATTCACTGCCTTGGAAACTGTAATGTTTTGTTCTCATAGAATATTGACTCACAGTGGTTTTATTTATATATTCATTTTTTTTTACACAGATCAACAGATCAGGAATAAGTTATGAGAAACAGATATCTGCAGTGATTTGAATTAATTACAATGAAATAAAAAACAAAGTATTGTATTGCATAAAAACAGAATGCTGTGTTACCAAAATAACTCCTGCTTATGCAATTTCTATCATATGCTCAGTTTGAATTGCCCAGATGAATGACAGGTTTGCTTTAACTATAAGCCAAAATGTAATCTTCCTTAATCTGCATACCTGTCAATTACACATTTATTTAGGTTGTGGCCAGCGTGACTGCAATCATTTCAGTGCTGCTTCGAATACTGCAAGGAAGGGCTTCATGTGTAAACAGTGTTGCCTTGTGCTTTCCGTGTATTGCATAACTCATGCTTCTTGTTATTTAATTTTACAAAACAATGTCGTTTTGAACTCCAGACAAAAATTGACTGAAACCAGATGTTCTTACTTGCTCGATAAAATGACATAACATTGTAGTGTTAAGCAAAAATCTTTTCATGGTAAAAGTATGCCTGTTGTGAAAGAAATATACGTAGGCTGCAGTGGTGGAAGTACCGCCGGTGCGGCAGGTGCCGCCGCACCGGGGCCTGAGGCTGTGGGGGGGCCCAGTGGGGTCCGGGCCTGGGCACCCCCACAGCCTCAGTGGGGTCTGGTCCGGCAATAGGGGGCAGTGTGGGGCCCCGCACTGCCGACGGGTTTCTCAGTGAGGGGGCGGGTCCTGTGACTCGCCTCCCCTCCCGACCGCGTCCATAGTAACAGGAGGTGAGTCACTGCCCCCTGCAGTGCACACATCGACACATGGCTGCTGCTATCCGGGCAGGGCGAGTCCGAGCGGGGGAGGGGGGGCTCTTCATGTAATTAGACAAGTGGATTATAATGGGGAATATTACACTGTAATGTTCCCTATTATAATCTATTTCTCTGATTAAATGATTACAGACAGGCCTCTGTTCTATCACAGTTTGAGACTACGTTAGAATGTGTGACCAGTGACGTGGTCACACATTTAAACGTAATCTCGCCCAGTTTTTCGGCGGTGGAATACTTGAAGCATTCCAACGCTTTCTCCAATGTTCCAGGGCAGATCGGCATTGCAAATTGCATGTGCAGGAGAACCGATCTGTCCTGGAACAGCTGTTCAGCCCTGAAATGTCACTTCTCTCCGACTGCGATCTCACATTCCACCGCACTCACAAAGTCGGATAGAACTGACTTTTCAGGACCGATCAGCAGCTCCAGGACAGATCGGTTCTCCTGCACATGCGATTTGCGATGCCGATCTGCCCTGGAACAGCTGGGAAAGCGCTGGAATTCTTCACCCATTTGCGGTCACACATCCCACCGCCGAAAAAAACTGGACGCGATTACGTTAAAACGTGTGGCCACGTCACCGGTCACACATTCTAACGTAGTCACAACCTTTGATAGAACACCGCCATCAGGGGTGTATGGCCGGTACCCATGTGAGGGTTCTGGGGGGCCTCTTACATGGGTATCAACTGTACCGGGGCAGCATGATAGAGGTGACAAGGGAGGGGGTGGAGGAGGCCGGGCCCCAGCAGCAGCAGTTAAGAAGAGTTGCGAGGAGGTACAGGGATAGGGACCCCGGCGACCAGCCCAGCCCACCTGGGACCCTGCACAGCCCACCATAGAGAGTCTCAGGTGATGCAACCAGAGTGATGTACATCTTGGGTTGCATTTTTCCCTGTCCTCAGTGCCTGGAAGCTCATTATTATGTGCGGGGGGACAGCCTGCTGCAAGGTAAGACTTTTATACTTTGTAGGGGTCCTCTGCACATAACGGGCTCAGGTATGTCGTGGATCTCTGCCATTTTCCATAGACCTAGATATTTGAGTAGTAAGCTTTGTTATAGTCACATAAATGAACTTGGCCGTGACATTTACTGTATTATTGTAGTCAAGCCTTACAGGTGGAGGATATTTGTGTGTGCTGATGCTTGGCAGAAGCCAGTCAGCAGTTTCCTTGCTTCTGCTGTTTCTAGCTAGTCAATTGGGTCAATCACATCTCCTGGGTGTCGGGTGTCGGGCATTACGTCAACACAAAATGTTCCATCTACTGGTCAGTGGTGTACTAGGTTTGGAATTCAGACTTTGTACTTCTGTTGTACTTCTGACTAGGAGCTCCCGCCTCCCACACGTCTCCTATGTGAGCACCAAAACCATCTGGATATTCTTTCAGTGTGTCTTGCTTCATCGGACATGGGTTTATATGTCAAATATCCAGATTTTAGCCTTTGTTTGCTGAATTTTGAAGGACCTGCATGTTTCTGTAACTGTTCATATTTTTGCTGATTTCACATAAAATAACATCCTTGACCAAATTTATTTTAAAGGATTGCCATCTCGATATTGATATGTTTCTGTACAAGATCATATACCACAGTGACATCTGTTTTTTTTTTTCTCCTTTTTTATGAAACATTAGGCAAATATCGGAAGTAAATATTAGCCAACAATTTACAGTCCATGGTACACAAATACAATGACTCTGTAATGATGACAGTGCTGACAGCAAGGCATACACTTTGGTGTATTGCGTCTGGCTCTGTCTTTTTCTCACAAGCCATTGGGGTTTATGCAGGCCACCAAGGAGGCATAGGGAGGGCACAGTCCGTGCTGCCAGTGATTTTGTCTTTTCTGGCTCATCCGTTTTATGCCACAAAGAGATACTGGACTCCGTGCCTTGTTTACTGTGTGTGTGTATCTGAAAGGGTCATTTGTTAGTTAGCCAGAAATTCTAACCCTGTTTGGCCAGCATGAGTTGGTCTGAAAGAATGCCTTCCTTCATCCTCTGTGGGTAATGTCGCTGTGCAGGACCTAGGACCAGAAGAATTC
This sequence comes from Nanorana parkeri, assembly GCF_000935625.1. Taxonomy (NCBI): domain Eukaryota; kingdom Metazoa; phylum Chordata; class Amphibia; order Anura; family Dicroglossidae; genus Nanorana; species Nanorana parkeri. The sequence goes on from NW_017306560.1 coordinate 607,986, forward strand.
CACACATGGAATGCCATCATTCTCAGGCCGTTTTTCAGTATTTATTTTTTGTACCTCATATTTGAGAGATTATACAGTCTGACACATCATAGGATCCCGGTACAAGCTTCTTTAGTACAATATATGAAAATATACATACTGTACTAGCTTCTACTGAAGAAGTCAAAATCATTCGTGTATAAGCAGTGAAGCTTACAGAGTAAAATAATGCAAAGAACGCTAACAGGGTGCAAAATGCAGTGTACAACAGCCACCAGTTGATTTGGTTTACTCCAAATACTGATGACTATTAGTAGCTATGCTTCAACCTTTTGACATTGAATAAGACTAAATAATAAGACACCTAAATATAATTTGTTAAGGTATTCGCCTCCTCAGGTGATATCATTCTGGGCGGTGGGGGTGGGGGGGTTGTTGGCAGGAAATGGTCACCGGGGAATTTGTGCTGTGCCTAGCTCACTGGTTGCAAGAAGCTTGGCGAGATGCAAGCCAGAGTTTCTTGCTCCGCTCTTAGCAACCAGGGATGTCAGTGAGCTGGGAGGGAGGCTGCACAGAGCATCACCGATTGCTAAGAGCCCTTGCCAAAGAGATTCACCTTCTCTAATTGCCCTGGTGACCATTGTTACTGAGACAAAAAAAAGTCATGGAAAATCCAACATTTTACAGGTGTCCCCAGGGCAAGAGGTGAGGGTAAATATTCCAATGAAGATGCTTTCTTCCACTTCCTATGAGACTTCCCTTCACTTCCACAGGATAGGAAGTGAAGGGAAATCTCACTAATAGGACACAAACAGCAAAACCCAACCTAACAGGGGTTTTAAGCTTTACCTACTCAATCCAAAACGAAAAAGAAAGGTTTGTGTGTGTGTGTATAGATATATATATGTATATATATATAATCACACATACATACATACACACTTTAAGTCGGAGAGGTAGAAGCACATGATAGCCCACTTTCAATTAAGACCCCATTCATACTTGAGAATGGGGCCGGATCGCTGAGTCTCGTGAATTCCTGCGGCAAGGTGCGACTGTCTGGAGGTAATCGCAACATGTGCAATTACATGCAAACAGCTGTGGGAGTGCAAACTGCTGTGGGAGTATCCTGATGGAATTTGTAAGACTAAATGGTCTGGCCCCATTCACAAACCTCACAATGCACAGGACTTACTAAAGCCAGGACATAGGTAGCCTAATTCACTTTATATGTCCCATAGTGTGCAAACAAGCGGCCAAGAAATATGAGCACTAGATGTTTTAGTCATTACTAAATGTATTTATAGTAATACAATGTCTGAATACATTCAATTACAGTAAAAAAAAAAAGTAAATCATTTAACCCTTTCGCTGCCAAGCCCTCCGGAACATTTTGCAAATCAGCTGGCCACATCGTTTTTGCAATTTTTCCTATTGGTTTGATTTTCAACTGCTGCGTTGCTAGCGTTTGTAAAAGACCCCCCAAACCATATATTTTCTGAAAGCGCATGTAGAATAAAAAGATGGTGCTACTAAATTTGTAGGCCCTGCGATAATTGCGCAAATGTTTCTCAAATTAATATTAAACCGATTAAAAATACACAATTCAATTGATAAAAGCACACTAAAAGCAATATCAGCGCACAAAAAAAAAGTTATTTTCTGGCTAAATCTAAAAGATAAAACTGTATTGAGTTAATAAATAACACATATTTCGAAATTTTAAATTGCACCTTTTTGCAAAAAGGTAACAAAATGACGGTACGCAAAACTGTAAATAAGCGACTTATGTTAAAAATTGTGTTTGCTCTGTGTTGCTTGTGTTGTGATAAAATGATACAGGCGTATATTTAATTGCAACACAAGGTATCACAATGCACGGCAATGCGTCACAAAGCTTTGCCATGCGTTGCCACAGTTAAAATAATGTTGTTTTTCTTAAAAGAAAAAACTCATGCACTGCGATGTGTTCTAACGCACTGCAGCGCATGTGCATGACGTACACCACAATATGGTGCCCGTTTATGTTGTGTGTGTGGGGGGAGGGGGCCTTGGTGACATCTCTGGGGTCTAAACAGACCACTGACATTTCCCTTTTGAAATAGAAAAATAAATCCTCAACTTCTTTTTCTGCAGCCTCACCACTCAATGAATGGGAATCATCTATACTGAATGTTCCTATTCATTAATAACATGAGGACAGAGTATGTTTACTATAACCACAATCATGAATGAACAGCAGGTGATGTAGATCACTCCCATTCATAATTGAGGACACAGTAACCATACTATGTCCTCAATTATGTACAAACATAATGTGCACTCGTCTCCTTCCTGACACGCTGTCACAGGAGGCTGAGCGAGAGGAGCTCAGCCTGCTGTGACAGCGCGTGCTGTCTCCGCCCACACATCGCTCTGCTGTAATAGGAGGCTGAGTGGTGTGGGAGGAGAGACGCTGGCCGCTCACAGCGCTCTCCTCCCGCAGCACTCGGCCGGCTGTAAGTTTCTCTCCTCCCCGCTGGGACACAGAGCAGCGTCCAGCGGTCAGGAGAGAAAGATGCACCGCTGTATTGGCCAGAAAATGGCTCTTTCGGCATTATGCCAAAAGTGCAATTTTCGGCCGATTGTGTTTCGGTGGCCGATTATATCGGTGCATCCCTAGCAGAAACTCCTGCAGATCTGGTCCGGATTTGGTGTGAACAAGCCCTAAGGCTAAATTTAACACTTTGTTGGTCCTTTTGGTACATTATATTCTGAAATAATGTTACAAACTCTGTTAATGCTCTCTGCAATTGTTTGGTGATCTCTGATTGTAACTAGCTTAAGATCTCTTACATTTTAAAGTGACATTAAACCCTCAGATTTTTTAACATAAAACAATACTGTAATTACTGTATTCCATGGTTGTTTCCCTTCTCTTTGCTGCTCTTCCTTTTAAATCTGCATCTGTTCTCATGCTGGGCAGAACTTCTGTTTTGCAGCAGACTGCCTTGTCTCTGGAATGGATACATGGTGTCTGTGTGCAGGTTCACAACCTGAGCCAGCACTACAGGAAGAGGCACTCGGCTGCAAAGGGAAGTTCTCCCCCAGCATGAGAAGAGATAAGGATTTAAAAGGAAGAGCAGCAAAGAGAAGGGAAACTACCATGGATTACAGTAAGGCACACATTACAGTATTGGTTTATGTTAAAATATCTGAGGGTTTAATGTCACTTTAACTCTGATGAAAAATGACATGGGTTAAACGACAGCCTACATTCAAAATGATAAAACAATCTATTAGAACAACACTGCTGCTTATTGTGCAAAATGCATACACAGAACCAGATTTTAAAGTAAACCTTCTACCACATGTACATTGCTAATGTTTGTGAGTTCCCTGATGGGAGGCATCTCTGAGTGCTCCAAATATCTAGTTATGCAAGTAAGCCTCGACTTCCAACCAAAGTCAATAGTTCCATTATGCCCTCTGCATCTCACAGTTCAAAGCAGGTGTCTCTCTGTTGGTGCTCTGCATTCTGGTAAGCAAGAGTCCTCTCAGAGCTCTTAGCTTTAGCTGCAATTTGAGATAAATATATTAATGTAATTTGTTTTTTTTTTTATAGGTATTTATATAGCGGTGACAATTTTACGTAGTGCTTTACATAGTGCACATTCACATCAGTCCCTGCCCTCAAGGAGCTTACAATCTAAGGTCCCTATCTCGCATACATTCATACATGTGCATATTATGGCCAATTTAGACAGGAGCCAATGAACCTAGCATGTGTCAGGCTTGGTGGATCCCCATGAAACATAGAAGTGCTTTTGGAATAAGTACCAGCACCTTAACCTATTTTCTATAAGTACCTCTTACATGCCTTTTAGAGTTTTATATCGGAATGTATAACATTGTATTTTGTTATTTATTTATTGTTTTTTTTTATTTCTTTATTTTTGTATTTCTTCAGATAAGGTAATTTACCTTTTCCAGGTGCATGTATTTGAGATAAGTACAGATGGCATGTAGGTTAGCCTCAATTGACTGAACAAAAACATAACCATTAGGGAATACCAATGAAGTGTGTGTGTGTAAAATAATGCTTTTTATAAATGGGAATGTTATGCAAGAATATTATGTTGGATAGAAAAACATGCACACCTTTTAATTTAATCTCTGAATAGATATTAGATTTACGCAACTGACAGTGTTATGTGTTGGCCATTTAGGCAGAAGATATGCCCCAAGAGAGCGCAAAATGAGAGCCAGGTCAGACAGGTGACAACACAGGTGGTAAGTATGACAAAAATACATTGAGTATATGTTTGTTTTCTTTTCGCAAACAAGTGCTACAGTTTTGTAATGCGGCACATTAGGGATAAATATTAGGGAGGTTAACAATGTGGCTCAGTGCGGCTACACCTGCCCTATCAGATGTTCACTCCGTTCTTTTTAGACTTCTACTATTCAACCAGATAGACACTAAATTCAACCAATCACGCACTGGCAAGTTTTTCTTCCACTGGTCTGGGTACATCATGAGAGAACTGTCCCTGGATCAAGTTAAACTGATTGTATCCACATTTCAAAACACATCTTGGTATCTCATGGCTCCACTTTAGGCTAGGTTCACACCAGATGCAGTGCGTTCCGGCACGATTCTGGCCGGAACGCACTGCATCGCATTGTGGCCGGCTCACTTTTTTGTGGGGCAGGAGGGGCCACGCCCTCTGGCCGCAATGCGATCGTCTGCACTGGATCGCAAGGCACATTGTGCCTGCAGTCCGGTCCGGTGCAATCAAAATAGTGCTCGGGTGTGTTAGAGGTCAGTTGCATGCAGTGCAACTTCTGATATAACTGGAAGCATAGTAACAGTTGTTACATCATGGCTTTTGTTCGTGCCGTGTCTTAGTGAATCATTTTGTGAAAAATGCAGTGGCCCTGGATAAACTGGAAACTTTTAAATTTCACTTTTTTTTTTTTTTTCACTTTTAGCGCCCGTTCACACCAGTGGCATGTGTTAAGGTGTGCGCAACACACACACACACCTGTACTGTAGTGTGGTACTATGCATTGCAATGTTCTGACCTGCTGTGCTGCACAAATGTGCAGTATATCCTGCATGTTTCAATGCAGACCAATGCAGTGCATTGGTGTGAACAAAAGTAACTGGACACAAGGCAAATTGCTTCGCCAGTGCATTGGGACTGCGTTGGGCAAGTTTTGCCCAATGCCTATGGTGTAAATGGGCCCTTCTAACATCAGTTCAAAAAATGTGCAAAGAATTTTACAGGTATTTGAAGACACTTGTAGGAAGAGTAAGAGCAGGAGTGTGTCAGCAATTAAAATAAGGTTATCTTACTTGTTCAAAATGATTGGATAGTTTACTAGGTCAAGTAAGTGGCTTTTTCTAGCTAGAAGAAATAAAAGGTTGATCTGGCACCATTCTGAAGTAATGGATAACCACCAGCATATATATGCATGTAAATTCTTATCTTGAGTCTTTAATAAGGTGCAGTTAACTGAATAATCTGTTTTTGAATAGCTGTCACCTTCTGCATTTAGCAGCGAGCTTGGCAGAGGTACCAACTGCTACCTAATCCACAGCCCTGGAAGTCTCCAGCTTTGACTCTGATTCAAGAATGCTCATTGCATTTCCCCTTTATTGTGCCAGCAAAAGCACCATCACAAACTGTTAGATTCATTGTTTGAAAGTGGGCTACTTGGCAATGAAATGGACAGCACTAATAAGCATCTAGCATGCAATCATTTTTTATCGACTCTCTTTTCTTTTTGCCATGTGTTTGTAATGCGTATTTGGTGTTTCTGCAGAATGGGATTCAAAATACAGGCTTGGATCTTAATGAACTACAGCTGGTGGTGGCAGAAGAGGATCTTCAGAATAGGGCACTGGAATCTACTGGTCAAGGTGAAGAGGGTTACCGCTCCTGTACCATCTCATTAAAGACATATCCGTATGCAGGACCCCCCACAGAATTACCATTGTCTTTTTAGAGACCCAGGCTCAGTCTGGTGTATTATGGGTCTTTTCATGTGTCCAGGAAACCAGTGCAACGGTCTCCAACCTTCTGCCAATGGATGCAATGGGAATTGCAACACTGGCCTCTAGCAGCCTCACAGCCCATGCCCCATGCATAGTAACACCTTGACACTTAAAATCCTTTGCAAGAGATATATCTGGACAATAGAAAGTGTTACATCTGGCTTTAACCTTTATTTTAATGCAGCTACTTAATAATGTATTAATATGTAATGTGCTTGACTGAAGTATAGCTACTGTACACATTCTGTTAATCTTGCAGTCTCGGCATTTACTCAGTAGCTCATATTTTTTCATAATCTTTTATTCTAGAAATTAGGCTAATTGCTTAGTAGTATAGATAAGCTGCAATTTGAAGTGAACAGAAAGGTCAAGCCTTAGCTTGACATTTCGTTCTAGTCAGGCGTGCTCAAGATTCTAGCGTCAGAACAGGTTTATATGTATCACAGCATTTAACTCTAGGTTGAATTTATCGTCAATACCTGACACCTGTAGTATTGACGATTACATACACCTTTTATTAAATTCCACAATTGACACATTTCAGTTTGTGTGACTGACGGGTACCCTTCCAGCACGTTGTTGGATTGTGCTGGGAAACCAATACTAACATGGAGAACATACAAACCCCATACAGATAGGTTACTGTGCTCATCTTCCATCTAGGAAACTTACGCAGAGAAGTACAAGAACTACACAAACAACTGCTGTGCTGTCACTTTATATCATGGACATTCTATCATGCACCATATTTGTATATGCAGAGGCCTTTCTTGCATTTAAATGAGAAAGTAATTTTAAAAGTGCAGGGCAGGAATGCAATTTTTTTCATATAATTGTGTCCAGGCTTTCTTTCCATAAACATGGAAGATTGAGCAGTGCTGATCTCGTGTTCTTTTTTTGTCAGGAAATAGGAGAATAATATAACCTTAATGTGATATCCAGTGAAATCTGGAGCAGTTTTGATGTTTTTATTAAGGTTTCTGGAAGAGTATTGTGTAAGCTCCCTGCTTGACATGTCTATCTAAAATACAATGTTTGGCTGCAGGGCATACATCGCTCTTTTTTTACTCCTTTTTTTTTTTGTACTGTAGCTACAGATGTTTCTCAGCAGATGCACCAGGAAGATCCCACCTCATGCTCAATTACAGTAACCGATTCCCACAGTGATGAGGTTTTTGTTATCTCAGCTGGCGACAACACAGACTGTTTCACTTTCAACACATATCCACTACAGGTCAGTATATGGTGTTGAAACCGTTGTATGTATAAGACATAAACTTACAAAAGTAGTTCTTGGATGGAATGGTGAAGACAAATATTGGATGCTTTCGTTTAGAGTTAAATTCTGACTACTCCATGTTTCCTGTCTGCTCCATTGTTACCACTTTTGTACATTGAATACTCCACGTTTCATGTCTGCTACTTTGTTACCACTTCTCCACTCTGACTACTCCATGTTTGCTGTCTGCTCCATTGTTACCACTTCTGTACTCTGAATATTCCCTTCCTACTACCTCCTGTACTTGAACACCTCAATATTTACCACTTCTCCACTTCAGATACCTTCTTTCTGTCTCCTCTGTTCTAACAACGCCATCACTGTCTCTACAGTAAAACCTCTGTATTTACACAGAAACATAGGAGAGTGTCATCAGAAAAAGACCAAGTGGTCTATCGTGTCTGTTCCTTTTTTTATTTGTGTTGGGGTTTTTTTTTGTTTTATATCACTTCTCTACTCCTAAATAATCCTTACGTACTGTCTCCTCTATTTTAACAACTCCATATTTACTGACTCTCATCTGAGTATTCCCTGCTTACTATCTACTGTGCTCCAAAAAAATCTGTTCCTACCATTATTCTACTCTGAATACTCCCTGCTTCCTGTCTCCTCTAGTCTAACAACCTCATATTAACCACTTTCCACTTCTGATTACCTCTACAGGCATGAAAAAACACCACACATTTTTTCATCATACATGTCAAGTTAAAAATTGTTTAAAGAAGAAGTCCCGCCTTTTCACAGCTTAGTCACCTAACTCACACAGTATATGTTGATTTTTATCCCATGCTTCTGTGTGCAACAGAAAGTAAAATAAAGACTTCGGCATCTCACTCCTTCTTTATTTCTGACCACAATCTGCAAAGGTTATCCACGTGTAAAAGCGGCCATACGCAAGGCAAGGGGAGCAAACAGACCTTTAAAGAAGTCGTCTCGCCTTGTATTATTTTTTTCACAGCACAATCGCCTAACTCCTGCAGTGTATGGTGCTTTTTATCACATGCTTTGGTGTCCAGTACAAACAGATACAGACTTTCACAGTTCACTCCTCTACATTCCTGACCATGCTTTGCTAATGAGACAGACTCTTGAATGACAGCTGTCTCTGCACTTTTCAGACATAAGCGAGGTCACAGGAATGCAGAGGAAGGGGGCACGCTCTCTCAAGAATCAGCACGAGCACTAAACCTGGAAGGGGAGTCTTGTTTTTGTTTTGGCAAAGAGCAGGGACAGTGAGATAAGAGATGTCAATCAAGAGTGCCTCTCCTTTGCAGAGCACGGCCAGGAATCTAGAGGAGTGAACTGTGAAAGTCTGTATCTGTTTGAACTGGACACAGAAGTATGGGATAAAAAGCACCATACACTGCGGGAGTTCGGTGACTGTGCTGTGTGACAAGTAATACAAGGTGAGACTTCTTCTTTAAAGGTCTGTTTGCTCCCCTTGCGTATGGCCGGTTTTACATGTAGATCACCTTTGCAGATTGTGGTCAGAAATGAAATAAAGAGAGCTGCTAAAGTCTGTGAGGCTTCTTCTTAAAATATCTATTTGCTCCCCTTATGTATGGCTAGTTTTCCATGTGGATAACCAGTCTGCAGAGGCAAAGCCTGGCACGTCTCCAGAGGAAAGAATGTACACAGATTATTTCCATAGCTGCAAGTCCATTAGGACAATCGCCTAATGCAGTGTTCCTATTGACTTTTCATCCATATACTGTCAAATGTAACTATTCTTCAATAGCTAAACTTTAGTGAATTTCCAGCTAGAATGTTTTGTGGTTTTGCCAGGGCAAACAACTAATCAATAAAGTGTGTGTGTGTGTGTGTGTGTGCGTGTGCAGTGAGTGGAGTCAGTGGCATAACAACCATGCAGGGGGTGGGAAGACGGTGCAGCAGCCCCGGGCAGAAAACAGGTTTATGGCCAGGGTACACCAACTCACTGGATCACATAGTGGTAGCCTCCCTCCGTTCTGGGGTGGGAGGGGGCATGGTGGTTCCATTCACTATTTTTTGCAACTGAACCGGAATGCGTGCATTGCTGTGTCATATGTTCTGGTGCGGGCCATCGCACTGCGGCTGGGGGTGTGTCAGTGGTCATTGACTTGAATGGCACGGGCACGCCCCCTCCCCAGAATGCAAGGAGACGTCCATTATGTGATCCAGTGCGTTCTGGCCACTAACCCTACCTGGATGCACTGGAGATGGAGTGAACTGGCACTGAAGCCTGTGACACACTGCACATGGAGCCACGCACAGAAAAGGAAATCGGCTGTGAATGGAACTTTGTGTGCAGTGTGTCCAACAATATCCTCTCCCACGCTCAGCTAGGCGAGAGATGAGCGTGGCGAGATGAAAAATGTAATCTCTAGCCAATTCGCTTAAACGCATGAATCCGTCCAGCCAATTGGATTCCCCCATAAAACGCATCTGGTGAGAGGAGTCCAGAAGGGAAGTCCGCTTGATAATGTTTTCCTTACCTCAAGTTTTTTCTGTGACGTATGCCAGGGATGAGAGCTATGCAGAAAGAATGAATGTGATGTATCTATTATTTAATGATCAACTATTATTATTTAATAGGGCTGTTACTGATTAACATTTTCGTGTTCGATTAATCAAATTTTTTCATAATCGATTAATCGATTTAATTTCGATTAATTATAATGCACATACAGATCCAACTACATTGGCCTATACACATACAGCACAGCAATGAAGTAATAAAATGAACTAGGATCACACTAATCCAGCACGTTATTAATCCTTCTCTCTTCTCATGCTGGGGGAGAACTTCCCTTTGCAGCTGAGTGCCTCTTCCTGTAGTGCTGGCTCAGGTTGTGAACCTGCACACAGACATCATGTATCCATTCCAGAGACAAGACAGTCTGCTGCAAAACAGAAGTTCTGCCCAGCATGAGAACAGATACAGATTTAAAAGGAAGAGCAACAAAGAGAAGGGAAACAACCATGGATTACAGTAAGGCGCACATTACAGTATTGTTTTATGTTAAAAAATGTGAGGGTTTATTGTCACTTTAAAATGAGTGGAAACCTCCCCAGATATAGAGAGTGATATAAAACTGGCAAATGTTTTAACCATCATCTACTCTATACATACCCTGTTTCCCCGAAAATAAGACCTACCCTGAAAGTAAGACCTAGCACTATTTTTCAAGATTCCTGTAATATAAGACCTACCCTGAAAATAAGACCTAGTTCGGCGGTAGCATGTGAGGGGGAACTTGCAGGAGAGATGGTATCAGCCTGCAGGGACATACTGTATTAAGGGGATGACAGGGGACTCCCCCCAGCCAGCGCGGTTACACGGAGCACTCCAGTACCTTTCTTCACAAACTGCTGTCCCCCGAAGACACTGCTTAATGTAATGGTACTGTAATGTGTACCGGTAGATGGTACTGTACTTTACCATGCTGTCCACTGTCTGATGTCCCCACTGCTGCACCGCTGGTACCGCTGTCCCTGGTGGCAAAGGAAGCCGGCGCTGTAGAATGCAAGGCTGCGGCGGCAGCAGAGCCACATTAGCCGATATTCCTCTAGAGCGCCAGTTACTGTGACAGGCGGAGTGACACCAGATAACTTTAGATTGTTGTAGATTTTGCTGCACATTAAAAAAAAAGACATCCCCTGAAAATAAGACCTAGTGTGGTTTTTGGGGGCAAAAAAAATATAAGACAGTGTCTTATTTTCGGGGAAACACGGTAGCTGCAAAATCTAGAAATCTAGTTTTTAATGCATGCAGGCATAATTCCTTTCACCTTTCTACGTATTGCTATCATGAAAGCTTCTTTTCTCTCCCGTTCATTGAAGGACACAGGGAACAGATCGGAGATCATGTACTGTAGGGGTAATATCGATATCTTTATGCATCAAATACAGCCATATTGCGTAAATCTAGTCTGCTCCAGTAGCCTCAGCCTCGTTATTCATGACACACAATTCAGAAAGAACAACCTATGATGTGTTCTAAACCCGTAAGATGATTGTTCACTCATATTACTCAAATCTCAGATAAGCAGAATTGCTCTCACGCTACTTAGCAGTGTTCATAGTAAGCTTATTGTGTATAGGTTCTCTTTATCATTACACAGCACACTGTTTTCCTGATGCTAATTCTGTCTGCAAATCTCTGGTAATAGTTCAGCATACTTTTTTGTATGATATATGCTCTTTCAGATTAGATGTGATCATGTGCTGATTTCTGGACAAGCCTAGCAATAAGGGAGGCAGTATATGATAAGATGGCAGGTAGTGAGTTACAGGTTTATAGATTAGATTGCACTTGTTTCCAGCTTTTCATTGTAAACCATTGGGATAGTTACAAAACCTCTCCACTGTTCTTCACATATAGTACCATATGTCCATGCCTTTTTTGAGGTACGTCACCAGGTCTCTCTCAGCCTACCTCTTTGCTGTTATCAATCAAGTATGGAATGGTAGAAGGTATCAATTGATTTGTCTTGTGGGTCATGCCCATTTCAAAGCTGTTTCTAAGATAATTTTTTGTTAACTTTTTCTGACTCTGTGTAATGGGTTCATACCCATGATTCAGAATGGAAGGTTACCTTTGACCATGTGTTTGATAAAGGTCTGCAGTTTGATTACCATTTTTTTCTCACTTCTATATAACAAAACAAATATGAAACTTCCTCAGCTTTGTTATTCTGTTTAGCTGATTTGATCTCGAAATTGGTTGAAGTGTGACATAATGTGCTTTGGCCTTATTGTATCTTCTACTGATGTATTAAAGTGTAACTATAGGCAACATTTTTAAAATAGGGAATGGTTAGAAGCTCATTCAGGTCTGTGTCCCTGCTGAGGAGATTCACCTCTTTATCAGTTCTGGTAATCATTGTCTCTGGGACTGAAAGGGAAGGAAAATATAACATGTTGATTTGTCACTTTGTCAGGAATAGATGGGAAACTTTCCAGTGGGAACAATTTTTCCAGTAACCGCTGTCTAAGAGAGATCTCCTCTCACTTTCGGTTGTGTCTTGAGACTTAGCATGAGAAAAATCAACCCAATGAACACAGACTGCAAAAATGTGGCTTTACATGTACTTTATGTGGCACCTTCATTTTTGCTTGCTGCCCATACTGAGTAATTGTTTTCTGTATATATGTAATCTCTGCCTTTTAATGCAAAAAAAAAACCAAAACAATATCCGGTCTGGTAAAATAAAGTTTATAATTATAAACTGTCACGTTTTGTATACACACGGCAATAAGAATTTAGCACGTTTCTGTTTATATTTTAAAACCTTAACAAATGTTCATTTTCTTTTTTTTTTATATATTTTATATCATTCTTTTTGTTCTCTCGCTCTCGTTGATATTTCAGTGGAATAATAATTTTGGCATAAATGAATTGGTACTTAAAGTTTTCATTCTACCAATTCGATCTGGGTATTATAATGTTATGGCTGTCATTGCAGGAAGGCAGCCTAAGAAGGATTGTCACTAGCCCTGCCTCTGTATCTGACTGGCTAAATGCAGATTACACAAGTGTTGATCTGAGTGTGGATGACAAGGCCAGTGAGATAGAAGAAGTGGATGTCGCCAGAAAGAGGACTTGGAGTGCACTTACCTTTAACAGTCTCTTGCCTCAACTACAAATGAAATGGCGAAGCCGCTCCTCCAGCGGTTCCTTTACCAAACTGGTAGACCGTGTAAGTCCTGTGAATCAGATTATTATAGTCATTTTAAAATGTTCTAGTTTTGATTGCACCATATATGGATGACAATGACATGCATATGGGAATTGGAATATGATAGATTCTTTACAAGATTTTAATGGCTTATTTAATTACCGACTTCATGAAAAGAAAGGTCTTTCAGCATTTACATGCATTCAGCAGGCTTGTCAACTCATCACCTTACTGTCACATTTAAGTTATTTAAGTTATGTGTTAAATCTATTCCACTCCCAGCTCACAGCACCGTCAGCAGCCCTCTCTCCACTCAAATGTAACGATCACACAGAGGGCAGCTCCACAAAGGCAGGGAACCTTCAAGTCTGTGCAAGAAAGAAAAAACAAAGAGCACCCGCTCTATGTGAAGGATCGTTTATTAAACATGGCAGAGGAAGCAGTAATGTACTCACAAGTAACGTGTGAAGCCAAGCCTATCCAAAAGTTTCTTTCAATGGAGGCTTAAAATCCCATCAGACAACACAGCACTGCTCGCTCAGTTCACTGACAAGCCGTCTTCCAGCACTGAGTTTATTGCGTTAACGCATTTCTGGGGCAGGCCCCCTTCCTTAGAACCCTCTGAGGAAGGGGACGTGCCCCAGAAACACATTAACCTGGTAAACTCAGTGCTGGAAGACAGCTTGTCAGTGAACCGAGCGATCAGTGCTGTGTTGTCTGGACTTTTCTGGATTTTGAGCCTCCATTGAAAGAAACTTTTGGATATGCTTGGCTTCATACGTTACTTGTGAGTACATTACTGCTTCTCTTGCTATGTTTGTTAAACGATCCTTCACATAGAGCATGTACTCTGTTTTTTCTTTCTTCTATAGGTTCTGGGTTAATTGGATTAATACAGTGTCTTGCCTGCTTTCAACTAGGTGACCTGTGTAATCCATATGACTTGGTACTTAAAGAGGGAATTTGGTAATACACATGCACCTGGCCTCTTGGAAGGAAAGTGAGGACATTTTTGTCTTCCGTATTTTACACTGACATGTGATGGCGTAGAATTTCCCCAATGTAAATTAATTGAGGATCTACTTCACCACTCTACATATTGAATGTGGATATATTTGTGAACCTCAGTTCAAACACATACAAAGGAAAGATGATATTGCGTTTGTACACAGCTTTTACAACTTTCTTTTTTTTTTTAAACGGAGTATACGTTTGGAGTTCATTATATTGAGAGACAAAGACATTCCTTTATACACAGACTCTTTTATTTAATATGGCCAAACATGGCCCTGAGGTGACTGTCAACTCATATTGCTTTGAATGTGGCATTCCTAGTTTCTTTAAGTATAACAAATATACAAACCTTTTACATAATTCCAATATTTTTGGCTTTACAGTGTTGCACAGCACCTGCCAAGAGTCTTAATCCTAAGAATCCTAGGAGAGTTGGTTCTGCTGTTCAGATAGGGGGAAATTCCACTCATCTTTTCTCAGAGTCTTCTGACCGTAATGCTTCTTACCCCCTTACACAGTCAGCAAAACTCCAGCGAAAACTTCCACCATGTAATCTCAGAAGAACACGCCCATACTTCGGGTTACTAAATGATTCGTCTGATAGTATGCGCTCTGGCCAAAAGTCCGTAAGTGTGAAGGAGGACCACACCCCCTGCCAAACATCTGCCATGGAGTTTACAAGCTCATCTAAAACAACAACAAGCAATGGATTCCGAGCCAAAGAGCTCTCACTGGATTTTGAGAGTCCAAGCACCGTTTTTGTGATCTGTGAAGAAGCAGATGACCAGCAGCCTTTGGTATTTGATGACCAGCTCAGTCCGGCTACAGAGTCTCTGTCCAAAAAGCATGATGGGTACATAACAGATGACTGTTACCTAGCATCCACAAAGGCTTGCTCTCGTGCAAGCACAGGAATAAATTCAGCTGGAGATTCCACTGTTCAGTGCATGGAAAATAAAATGTCTTTAGGTTCAGCTTGGAATGTAACCAGTCAATGTACTGCAGTTGTTGGTAGACAGAGCTCTGCAGTCTGTACAAATTTTCCATCCACACCAATAGGATTAGTTACAGAATGATTGAACTTTTTATGCTCAAAGACTTTATAAATTACACCACCCTCAAACACATTCAAAGGATTTGGGAAGTCTTGCCACCACTATTCAATGACCTTAAATAATCCCATCTACTCCTGACCAACACATTTTCCTGTGCTCCCTTTATACCAGACTGCCAATGAAAGCACTGAAAAAGAGTAGGGGAAATCCAGTGCCAAATACTGTGTTGAAAGGAAAGGAAGTGCCAGCTTTAACACTTTGTTTTTTTTTTCCATGGCATTGGGATGTAAACCACTCCTTCTCCATCTGCATGTGTCTTCATTCCTTCCTTTACTGACGGTGTTAAGTTCTGTTAACCTGTCAATTTAAACCAGCTCTGGATTGTGCCACTTTTGATATATGATAGCTCTTTCATACTATGCAGCTGTTCCACATGATGTTTTCTCTGTCACACACATGGAGTTAAAGAGAATCTGCTTTAGCAGAAAAGCTAAATGGAATTCGTTTGCAGTTACACAGGCGTTTTGTTACTGATCGTTTCACGCATTCTGGCTAAACCTTTCTTTTTGTTTTGTGTTTGGGTAATGTGAGTATCGACTTGCACAAGTAAACACAATGAACATTTCATCACAATTTGTAACGCACATAGGAAAGTGAAATTTTATCACAAGCTGTTGTTTTTTAACGCACAATAAAATACTGGCATAAACTCTCCAGCAGCCCTAAATGCAGCTTCTGCAGAGGGCACCCTTGTCACTGTTCACTCCTTCTGCTTCTGGAAGAACATTCTGCCCTTTAATGTGCATCGGTCACTTGCACATTGTTCTCCTCCAACCATGCTGCTTCTTTGTATGTATTGTCAACCCTTCTACAATACTATACGGTGTAGGTTTTTGGAATAGCTATCAACTGTGGACCAAGGCTTTACTGTGCTATTAAACTTTGTGCTTTTGTAAGTATTTTAGGGAACCAACTTTTACACCAATGTAATATCCACACAACAATCACGTATGTTTCAGGGTGATTTCTGTCCTTTTTTTCTCTTTCTGATTTTGAGTGTATAGCTATTAAAGTGGACAGCCCCAATTTTATATAGTAATTGTGATAATTTTCAGGGTTGTTTCAGTTTACTATGGCGGCACAGGTATGGCACACCAACTGATCTTTGAAGACTTGCCTGCAAATATATTTTTGTATATTCTGTCTGCTAAAAACAATCTACAACTGTTGCTCTGCTACTGTCTCTGCTATTGACCAAATTCCAGTTGTTTCCTGTTCGCAGAAAAAAAAATGATCATCCTTTTTTATATACCCTCATAAGATACCCATAGTTATTCAGAACAAAGTGTAATTCTGATTTGGTTGATACAAGTTACAATTCTGTGTGCATTGCTCTTTGTCTTATTAAATATAGACCATATGGAGTAAAATAAGGACACATTTATTGCTGATAAAATGAAGAACGTGTTTCTCATGGTCAAAAAGTTGCAACACATACTGTAGCACCTATGAAAAGTTATGTTAGAAAATGGAATGCAAGGTTCTGGTATGATTTAGCATTTGCTACCAGTGCTTTTCAATCTAGAATATAGACAGAAAGATCCCTACTCTTGGAAAGGAAAAGGTAAGACTTAGAGCAACACATTGTCAAGATTTGATAGCTGCAATCTATTTTCAAATACAAGACAAATTGTACATGATTTGGTGCTTTGTCCCCTTTTGATAAATCATTAATTCAATCATTACATTCAACATCATACAAGACGAGCTAGTTGTTTTTGTGTTCATTCAGGTTTCTAATCCACACCAAAAGATTGATGCTTCAGAATCCACACAGGCAAGGTCCAGCTGACTGCCAAGTCATTACCCCTAAATCTGACCGCTATGCTTCTCTTATTCCAAGTAAAAAAGCCCTGAACCATTTATTAGGATTTATATATTTAGATGCTCTAAAACAAAAAAAATAGAAATACTTTCATGATTGTTAAAGATTATACATTTTAATCCTGTTTTGTAGGATGTACTGACAAATGCTTGTAAATTACAACAGCGGAATGTTAAAATAGACTATGGATGTCTGAATTAATAAATGGCCTTATTCAAAGCTCTTTCTAGCTGCTTTTTGTGTTGTGAGTTAAATAAAATAATTGACAGTGTATATGTTGTGACTTATTTCAGCTGACATATTTTCATAAGACTCTTTACATGTGTGAGTGACCTTATGTCAAATACAGGCCGATAACTAAAAGGTTTACCTTAATGGTAGGGATGCACAGATACTTTTCGAGTACCAGTGCAGATACTTGGCATTTTCATAAGAACTACCGGGGTTGCAGCTGGGGCACCAAGGACCTGTAGCACTCCTTACTGGACTTCCCATGTGGAGATGACTTTAAGCCTGATGAAGGGGACCCTGTGCGGCCCCGAAAGCGCTTGATTCCTTTCGAGTGAATAAAATGAAGATTCACTAAAATCTTTTGTTATTTTGTCGTTTCTGGAGTGCTGGTGACATCCATATCTCATATATTAGTTTCACCTTTTAAGTTGCATTAGTGAAATAAATTAACTTTGCACGATATTCTAATTATTCGAGTTTCACCTGTAGATATCATTTGCAGGGAGACAACTATTGCTGTTGGTGCCACTCCATATTTATGTACATTTGCTGGATGTGTGTGAATTATGGCTGAAAATGAGCAGCAAGCAGCAGTCTACCCGTCTCTGGATAATACACTGTTATTGGTATATCAGTGGTATCACTGTTGAACAAAAAAAACCCCACCAATTATCTTTTTTTTTTTTTTGGTCAGTGAGCAAGTTAAGTGATTTTAAAGCAGAATTAGACCCACTAATTTATTGGTCTCCCAAAGCAGTTCCTTTTTAGGCATGCCAACTGTCAAGGTTGCCAGTGAACTTATGTCAGCTCTCAACCCAACCTTCAAGCTCTAAAATGGCCGGTGTCATAACTGATCATATGTGCAACAACATTGCAACTGCAATCCAAATAAAGAATAAGCTGGCACCTTCTGTAAAGGATAGGAGGGTGTATTTCCGCTATGATTAATGTTAAGAAAAAAAAAATCTGTTGTAAATTTAACAAATGAAATAAACCAAAACACTCTTTATTTTCTTATTTAAAAAAAAAATGCTGCTGATCAGGCAATTGCTGGAGTTGACCCTCCATTTTATTGATTTATGATTGATCAGATGACAGTCACTTGTCATTTCATGTGCGAGGTGGTTCTTGATGCTTGTTGTCCGTTGTCTCTTGTATCTGTTTCCTCCATTCAGAGATCTATCTGGTTTTAAGTACTGTTCGGCAGAGCCTCATTGTAAGAAGGGACTTGTGGTTTGCCCTGTGTGGGAAATTTACTTTTGTGCAGTTCAAGGTCTGTTGGATCAGGGCGTTATTATTCATGCTCCTTTTGGCAGAACAGTTTCAAGGTTATTAATCAAACCTGTTTACGATTCCCAAACCAATTTGGAGCCATTTCTCAGATTCTGGATTTGAAAGCACTTGTATGTATTCACAAATCCCAGATGGAATCCATTTGGTCGGTTGTCGCCTCTTTGACAAGAAGATTTTTGTTTTGTTTTGTTTCCATAGACATAAAAGATGCATATCTACAAGTTCCTATTTTTCAAGCTCATCAGCATTTTCTTCACCTTGCTGTAGACAACCCTCATTATCAATTTGTGGCTCTTCCCTTTTGGGTTGCCTTCGATTCCAAGTGTTTTTACAAAAGTTCTTGCTCCAATTCTGGGACTTTTATGTCGCAAGGGCGTTCCAATTTATCGGATACTTAAGATGACCTTTTGCTTCAAGAAGAGTCTCTTCTGATTTTGGAACGTAATGTCTCGACGGTGCTGTGGACATTAGAGGACTTTGATATTCAGAATCCACCCAAAGTAATTCCTGGTTCCATCAAATTACTTAAAGTACTTAGGTCTTCTGTTGGATACCTTTCCAGCAAAGGTGTTCCTTCCTCAGAACAAAATATTGAAGTTGAAGGATCAAGTTTGGTCACTTCGGTCCTGTCGTTGATGCTCTCTGAGAACTGCATGAGATTTTTGGGTCTGATGGTATCCACCTTCAAAGCAATTCCATTTGCTTAGTTCTATTCCAGGCCTTTACACAGGAATAATCTTACAGCGTGAGACAAGTCTCCATTATCACTGGACAAGATGATCAGATCATCTGTCGGTGCAGGGTTGCTGGCATCTGGGGGAATCCAAGTTTCCGGTCAATGTCCTGGAGTTGAGAGCAATTTGTCTGGCACTGTTTTACTGGACACGTCTTCTGTCCAGGTTCAGATTTAGTCAGAGAATGCCATGGCGATGGTCTACATCAATCACCAGGGAGGCACAAGGAATGTGTCACCGTTGACAGAAGTACATTTAATTTTGGACTGGGTGGAGCTTCATGTTCCAGCAGTCTCAGCGATGCGCAGTCGAGCAGGTGGACTCTCAGGTAGATCCGGTAGAGTGGTCTCTCCATCAAGAGGTTTTTCAGCAACTTTGTCACCACTGGGGAAAGCTGTATGCGCATCTTCTAGCCAGATTTATAGCCAGAGCAAGGGATCCAACGGTGCATGCAGTGGTAGCTTCGTGGGATTGGTGCATCCGGATGTATCTCTTTGCTCCTCCTGACTTTATTACATTCTCTGCTTCGCAGGATAGAACGCATAGGAGTTCCTGCCCTTCTCATCGCTCCAGATTGGCCTCGCAGGGTGTGGTATGCTGACCTGGTTCGTCTGTTGGCAGATGATCTGTGGTCTCTGCCAGATCTCGTCTCAAGGGCCAATCTTCCACCCTGCTTCTCAGTTGCTGGCTTTTATGGTCTGGCTGTTAAATTCCAAGTGTTAAAAGACAGGAATTTCTGATTCTGTTACTCAGATTGTACTTCAGCCTCGTAGATCTTCTACTTGTAAAATTTTTCACCGTATGTGGAAGGTTTAATTTAATTGGTGTGAATGTTTGGGGTTTTCCCCACAGGCCTTTTGCTATTTTGCAAATTTTGTCTTTCCTTCAATCCGGGACAGGTCAACATTTAGCTCTCAGTACCCTTAAGGGTCAGATCTGCCTTATCAGTCCTTTTTCAACATCCTCTGGCTTCTAAACCCATGATTCATACTATATTCAGGGAGTTACATGTGTTGATCGTCCTGTTAGGTCTCAACTTCCAATGTGGGATTTAAACTTGGGATTTAAACTTGGTTTTATCTGTTTTACAAAACCTTCTTCCAATGTGGGATTTAAACTTGGTTTTATCTGTTTTACAAAAACCTCCTTTGGAAACTATAGATATTTCTTTATTGTTATTGTCCAAAAAGGTTGTTTTTCTTGCGGCCATTTACCTTGGCTAGAGGGGTTTCAAAGTTGCCTGCTTTGTCCTGTGGAGAGCCCCTTTTGGTTCTTCATAAGGACAATGCTATTTGAGACCACAGGTTTCTGTTTTTACTCAAGGTGGTTTCAGCCCCTCAACTCAATTTAGGATATTGTTTTTACCGTCACTTTTTCCAGCTCCTGTTCATCCTCGGGCAATTTCTCTTTTATTTCTTGGATGTTGTGTGCTATTAGTTTGTCCGTCACTGCTTCCTTTTTAGATGTTCAAATTCTTTATTTGTACTAACAGAAGGTTCTAGTAAAGGTTGTTCAGCTTCTAGATCCACAATTTCAAAATTGATTTATCAGGTTGTCATTCAATCTTCAGAGTTGCGGCATAAGGCACCTCCTTTTCCTGTTTCCGCTCATTCTTCTAGGGCAATTAGTATTTCTTGGGCCTTTAAAAATAACTCAAATTTGCAAAGCTTGGTCTTCTGCTGACACCTTTGCAAAGTTTTATAAAGTTAATGCCTCCTCTGATTCTAGTTTTGGCAGAAAAGTTCTTCAAGCAGCTGTTGAAATTAATTTTGACAGTTCCTTTTTTGTTGTTGAACTCGTTCGTTTCGTTGTTGTGGTGCCTGCTTCTCTGTTTGGACTGCTTTTTGAACGTCCCTACGTGTCACAATTCTTTAGCGCGGTCTCCCTCAAAGGACAAACAAGAAAATAGGATTTTGTTCTTGCTGTAAAATCCTTTACTCACAGTCCCCTCAATTCCTTTTGTACTGCTTGCTACACCTGGCAGGTGTGAGGTGTTTTGTCCCTAAAGTGTAAAGTTTTTAATTTATTTGCCTAGTGTCCATTTCACCTGGAGCCATTAGCATAACCCTACATCTCAGAATTTTTTCAGAGCGTTGACCCTCAATAGACTGAGAAAAGAATGTCATGGTAAGAAATCCTATTTTTCAATAATCACACTTCTTCATAAAAGAAATAGCATTATTTTTTGGGGTATTGGAGCCAGTAAAGCATTGCACCTGTCATCATTTGATTGCAGGGGCAATGCTCCTTCTCCTGTCCATGCTGAGGTAAGGACAGTAACAGGGAGGAAGATGGAATGTACAAGTGCAGTGATGTCACTGCACTTCCATGCTACGGAGACCTACAAGTCATTCTGCTGTTGTGTCTGATAGGACTAGTAGTTTCTCCATTCACATATCCTGTCCAAGGATCTGTGAATGGATGGCGTGGCGATGTGGGCAAAACCACACACAGCCGTGCTGAATTACAAAATGTAAAGAAGCCTGCAGGGAGAAGAACCCTACGATTCAGGGTGAGGGGGTCTGGAAATATGGGTGTAATATGAAATATGGTCAGAAAGGTAAACCTGTAATAATGAGGGAAAGAAAAGGATAGTTGTCACCATTCAAGAACAGGGAAAACAATCATTGTAAAAATATCCATCTTTTTTAATGGATTTCAGTTTGGGGGAGGGGGGCAGAAAGTGTTAGTAGCTTAACATTGAAGCAAAATAATAGACAAATAAAGGGGTTGAGCAATGAGATTGACCGACCCAATAATGTCGAAGGAAAAACCTGGTACATTTGTTTTGTTACAGGAAATGTGTACTGTGTGAAATTTCTAATGTTAGCTGGCTGTCCCTGGTTTCAATTCAGAGTAAAGTTGGAACTCCTAATACATAAACATCAACTGTTCCATTATGAGAGAGGTTAAAAGAAAAACATTTTTTCTTCTTCCGTTGAAGGACAGGGACACAGGAAGACTTTGGGTTATTTTGCCACCAGCAGGATGATTGAACACTGGCAAAAAAATAAAATGTAGTTCTGCCCTGGATAACACCTCCTACTACCAGCAGTTTTTTTGTTGGTGTTTTAGGAGGTAGGACATCTTTTCTTTAGCTCTCCTGTATTAGGGCTTGTTTCCACCAGCCTGTGCATCTACTGCAAGTCCTGTGCCTGGAAATGCATTGAGCATGCACTTTTTTTTTTGCAATCGCATTACGCTGGAATGCGGGGCATTGCATTACCACGCTTTCCTGTGCGGCCGTTCGTACTGTGGGCGTGTCTGCAGTGCAATTGACTTGAATGGCACTGCCACGCCCCCTCCCACCCCAGAACACGAGGAGACTTTATGTATGCGATCCCTTGCGTTCCAGGCCCGGGCTGGTGGAAACAAACACTTAAACATTAACCAGTAATTGCTAGCACTTTTCTTCAATTTTTTAAAACTTTAATCAAAACGCTTCTTTACATCACAGCTGGGTTCACACTGGGTGTAGGCTGGTTCAGCTGAGCAGTAGGAACGACCTAATTTGCATAGAACACTCTACTATTCTAGTAGAGGTCTCATGGAAGCTTCCCATCTCATATTTTGGTTGGGTCTTATATCAGTACACATATGTAGAGCACTTGAGTTGAATTACTTGAC
The DNA here is from genome assembly GCF_000935625.1 of Nanorana parkeri. Lineage (NCBI taxonomy): Eukaryota > Metazoa > Chordata > Amphibia > Anura > Dicroglossidae > Nanorana > Nanorana parkeri. Next base: position 630,786 of record NW_017306560.1, read on the forward strand.
TGCAGAACCCTTGTGCATGATGATGTGTTTAATCTGTATAGTCTTCAAGGGGCCGAGGCCTACAGGCGACATTTGTGAAGAAAAGTAGTATTAGGAGTACATCACAAACACAGGGTGTGGCACATGTGTCCCTTAACTCCAAGAAATTGATTTTACGGTTAGGTGTAAAAATCTTGTTTTCTTTATCATTCATTGAGGGGTGGGCAATACAGCAAGGAAAACAGGTATAGCAAGCCTACAGAACAGTGCAAAAACAGGGGGCAGTCTGCAGTTCAGAGAAATGCCTGTAAGACCTTATGTCCAAAGCTTGACACAGCTGAGACTCACACATCCACCTGCTCATACAGAGAACATATAAGGACCAGATGATGGCTTTGCAAATCTGAGAAACAGATGCCCAATGCCAAAGAAGCACTTACTGATCTAGAATGTGCTTTGACAGAAAAGGGTGAAACCTTAGCCTTAAGCCTATAAGAGGAGTAGGGAACCTCTGGTCTTCCAGCTGTGGTATAACCACAAATCCCATTAGGTATTACAAGGCTCTAAAAGGCATGACTTGCATAGGCAGATTAATAAGGGGGTTTATAGTTAGTTTCACCGCACCTGGAGGTGTGGAGTTTGCCTAGCCCTGGCCTATAGGCTTGTAGATGATCCTTCAGAGTCACAGAGAAAATAGTGGAAGGAGAAGCAGGTTGTCCCTTTGGGGTCCCACAGGAATGACAAAAAGAGAGTCAGTCCTGCCCAAGGAAGATGTAGCTGCAAGATAAATCTAAAACTTCTCTCACTATGTCTGTGAAGGTTCTCATTTATCCAGGTCATGGTATATCTGTAAAAAAAAAAAAGTCAAGGCAACTGGACTTGCTGTATTTTTCCTGAAGACATTTCACTAGTCAGCCAATCAGCTTTCTCAATTCAGAATGACTTGTACAAATTATCTGGGAATCAATATGGTGAATGTTGCTTCAATCCACATAATCTGTTAGTCACAACCAGGTGTTGATTGCATTTGGATAATTGGAGCTAAGAGGTGTTACTGACCTTTTTCCTTTAGATGTAGGTATACTGCTGAATCCTGAACAGAGGGTTTGGCTCTTCTATGCTGTGCCATATGCTGGTGCAGCTGCTGTTTTGGGTCACCAACATACAATTCTGAGCATTCCTCACTGCACTGCATGCACAATGTTGCTCATCTTGTGTTTTGGCATTTGAGTCTTTTTGGTGAACAAGTTGTTGCCTCAGTGTTTGCTGGGTTTGAGCCAACAGAACCAGCCTGGGATCTCTTGGCATCACTGGAGGTTGTACAAGTGGGACTATACAAGTGACACAAAGACCTTTACCAAGGAATAAGACAAGCGATCTTTGGAACAGGACTGCCCTCTTAAAAGGTAGGCAGGGCTGACACTTCGGCTCAGTCAAGCCGAAGCAAATACCTTCGGCTCGGCTGAGCCCTTCGGCTGCTGTACAGGCTATTGTGAATGTACAGCAGCCCTTCGGTTCAACTGAACCCGAAGGGCTCCAGTGGCCGAAGGATCAGCCGAAACTATGGCTGGATCCTTCTGCTCCTTTGTGAAAAGCCCCCTTTGCCTTCAGGAAATCGTCAGTCTTTCTTGGACTGCTGTCATACAAGTCCAGTACCGTAGAGGGATAAAAGAAAATCTGATTTGCACTCTGCATTCCAGAACCTCAAGTAAAGGTTAAATTGTGTTTACTTCTGCTGATTGGGGATGTCATGGAAGAAGTTTGACTTTGCCCATGTGTTCATAAAAGCACTAAAATGTGTTTAGTTGTGTATATATGGATATTATTATCCTTGAATATGGAAAGTCAGGAGGAAGCAGTGTTTGTACTGTTAGGTTCATCTGTTCCTTTAGTATTCTCAGATACCTTGGCTACTATACAACCATACAGAGCAAAGATCAGACTTAATCACTCATGGAGATGGTTGTATATACCATTATGGATCCGCAGTATGTCAAACAGTTGGCATCAGATAGAGATTGAAGGCATACTTTGACTCTCACCAAACGCAAACCTATGCAGATATGGTAACTGCTCATCACACTAATCAAATTCTTTAGTCATTTTTGGAACATGTGCTTTAGTCACATTTAAGAATTATCCTAACTCCATTTATTCCTGTTGAACTTACACTTGCAACCAATATACCTCTTTAGAAAACCAGTTTGTTTATGCTGGTATTATTAAAGACTGTTCCCCTAGATATGTCAAATAATTTTAAATGTATTTACCAATATACACTTGCAGTTCATGCACAGAGTATTGGGCGTCTTTGGAGCCCTAAAATGAGAATAGGCAATGCAATAAAGTACTATCGGACACATTCCTTTTATAGATCACACATACTGCTAGTTCACTCTAAAATACATTTACTTTGTAGCTGTGCTTGGAATTGTGTTTTAATTACTTCATACCTAAATTCTGTGTGTGGGAATTTTTTTCCCCCCACCCCCTGAATGACCAACAGTAGGCTGGGGCTAGGAGATGTGTATACCATTCAAGGTGAGTGGCTCACCACAGGCTCCATTGCACAGTCCCTTGGTGCTGGTCAGGCTCCGTGCACGCTGGCAAAATCAATTGGAAAGTAAATTAAATCACCACACTTTAGGCTACAGCATTCTTTTCTTGTTTATTTAAATGGTAGGAGTCACCCCTGACATGTTATGTGTTGGAGTAGTTTCTTAAAGAGATTCTTCACTGTATTCCCGACAGTTTCGCCAGAATGCTGGCGAGGAAATGGACAAGTGGGATCCCTGTTCCACATATACTGGTCTTGTCCGAGGTTGCAAGCCTTCTGGAAGATGGTTCAAACCACACTGGAATGGTTGCTACAGTCAAAGCTCCCTTTGCAGCCTATTCATTACCTACTGGGCCTTCCGTTCCCCCACCTCCGTAAGCATGATCGTAAACTGGCCTCCCATTTTATGACAGCGGCAAGATGCCTCATAGCCCTCCAGTGGAAGCGCCAGACTCCGCCAACTGAGGTGGAACTATATCAACATGTTAAGGAGGTGCAGGTGTTGGAACACCTGACGGAAAGGTTGAATAACACTCTGCATAACTATAAGAAAGTATGGTCAGCCTGGACTTCTATGGAGGACCAATTGCTAGTATCACGATGAGCTACTATGTCTCAGACGTAGAGGCTAGCCATTAGCAAGGCAGAACCAAGATCAACAGGGACTGGAATGAGACCTAGGTGGCAGACCCGAGGAAGAGTAGGACATGATCAAGAAGGCACAAAGTCACTTTAGAATGTTATACATCTCGGAAGTGGAGTGAGGTACTTAGGTTTAGACGTGCGTATAGATATGTTCCATCCTAATGATAAATATGTTCATGACTTAAATTCATATGCACCTTCTATCGATACATACAGTTTAGTCACTAATATGTGCTAAATATTGGGTGGAAAATGAGCTGGACAGGCAATTTTCTCTTATTGAAGGATTGTGTACCACTCACCTTGGAGGAGTTTATCAGTAGGAAAATGGAATCCTAGATAGATTGCGAATGCTCTTACTTTACATGTATCTTGATATTCCGAGGTCACGGTACTTTGCCCTATAAACAATGAATGCTAACATGTGAAAATGTCTCGATTATTATGCCGATTCCTTCTCTGTATATTTTACTTTTATTGTCCATTTGGTTTATGATACAATACTTTGTAAATCTCACATTGTCAGTATGAAAATAAAAAAGTTTATAAAAAAAAAAAAAAAATATTTTTCAATGGGGCTCTTCAGGGATAAACATATCAGGAATGACCCCTGCTGCCATTTAAATAAACAAAAAAGGAGTGTGGTGATCCATTTTCATTGCCGATTGTAGTCTAGAGCAACATGGCCGATTTTAATCTCTTGCTACTACGAGATTTAATCACCACTTATTGAAAGTCATCTTATTAGCAACACATGGAATTCAGTGAGCTGCAAATGAGGACTGCCAACAAGTGGTTAAATCTCTCGAGCAAGGCGATTAAATTCATCCGTTTAACCCTAGCCTTACACTTAATCAAGGTTATTTACAGTTGTAATGGGAATAGAACTATGCATTCTAAACATTTCCTAAATAGGAATTTGAAAAGTGAATTGTAAAGAAAAGTATCAGAGAAAATATCTCGAAGCAAGTCACACCACACACACACACACACACAGCTGTCCCTGAAGTTGACGTTCAGAGTCTTGCAGGCACATTCCACAAGCAACAACAATATTCAGCTATGCAGGTCACATACACAGGAACCTCAGTACAGGCCAGGATTTGTCTTCTCCATCTAGCACTTCTACTAAAAAAGAGAAGTGGACTGATTTAATCATTATTATGTAACAAATAGTTGTCTATTTTTTGAAAAGACCACAAAAGCAGGCAGGATTGAAACGTTGAGTAATGTTGTGAAAAAGTATTATAAATAAGTAAACAAACAGCCAAAGCATGTACAACAGTATATTGTTCAACAAATAGCAATGCACAACAAAAAGCTGTTAAACCATTATGTATATGCATTTAACTGGAAGAAAGGCATCTTGCATTGCATAAAGATAGCAGTTTCACTGCCTCCAAACCATCATAACTCAGCATCTATTAAGGTGACTCCACTCTTGTGCTACAAGCATTTATCAAAAAAAAACAAAAAAACGATAAAAAGTGTAAGCAGCCCAGCCATGTAACACCAAGAACAGAGAGCTGCAAATTACACCGTCAGGTCACAAACTGCTGGACAGGTGAGGTTCTCATTGCTTTGGAGGGGCACACAGCATGAAGTCAAGGTAGCTTTAGCCGTCCCAGTATCAAATTCATCGCCAAGTCAGTTCTTGAATCTAGTTTGTTCACAAATGTGATTGAATTTCCTGTAAAAACAAAAAACAACACAGTATCAGACTGCATAATTTGAATTTTATATTTGATAAATATAAAGATCGGAAAAAGGATATCATTTTTTAAAACTTCTTAGCCTTAAAAGGAGAATTATGAGGTGAGTGCTTTTCACTCATCCTCATTAGTTCTAGCCGACCTGTGACAATGAGACTGTCTAGATAGGCAGAGCCAGCTGTCTAGATAGGCAGAGCCAGAGTCAGCTGTCAGAGCCAGCTGTCACTCACGCAGCTGGGCAGATCCAGACATAATTGTCGGGATCCGCTTCAGCTGCGGCGCCTCAGTATACCGCAAGCTGTAGCTCGCGGTATACTGAGCTTAGGGTGACAGGAGGACGCTAGTTTGTGTCCTCCCGTTACCCTTAGGAGAACTATGGGGAAAACCCCTAACCCCATAGTTCTCCTTTAACCTCTTGCCGTCCGCCCGTAGTAAAAAAACGGACGGACGGCACTGCAGCATCTGCGGGTACTGTAGCCAAATTGAGATAAGAGCAAATGTATATTTGTTAAATGTTTAAATTGACATAGCACAACTTAAAAAAGTAAAACTTTGAAAAATAATACATTCAAACTAGGGATGTACGGATACCGATACTAGTATCGATATCGGTGCCGATACCGAGTATTTGGGCGAGTACTCGTACTTGCCCAAATGCTCCGATGCCTAGCCTGATACTTACTTCCTGTATCAGGAAGCCGGGCAGCACATCATTACACGCTACCCGGATTCCTGATTGGCTGGGAAACCGCATCCATGCTCCCTCGTCACTTGTGACGAGAGCATGGAGCCGACTTCCTGGCCAATCAGGATGCCGGGCAGCGTGTATTGACACGCTGCCCGGCTTCCTGATTGGTCGGGAAGCTGGCCAATCAGGAAGCTGGGCACTGTGTAATGACGCAGCGCCCGGCTTTCCGATTGGCCAGGAAGTCGGCTTCATGCTCCCTCGTCATCTCATGAGGCTCTCATCTCAGGAAGCAGGGCGCCGCGTCATTACACGGCGCCCGGCTTCCATGATTGGCCAGCAAGCCGGCTCCATGCTTTCTCGTCACATAGTGACGAGAAGCATGGGACAGCTTCCTTGTTAACCTGGAAGCCGGGTGGCGAGTCTTTACACGCTGCCCGGCTAATCAGGAAGCCAGGCGGCGAGTCATTACATGCCGCCTGGCTTCCTGAATGGGACTTCCGGTACTCGGTATTTGGTATCGGTGAGCACCGAAAAAATATATCGGTACTCAGTACCAAAATACCGGTATCTGTGTATCCCTAATTCAAAGCCAAGCTATAACGAATACTAGGGATGCACTTATACTTTTCAGATACCAGTGCCAATACTTGGCATGTTCATGAGAACTACCAGAGTTGCAGCAGTTACAGCTGGGGCCTGGCTCTGGCGCTCCACCATTGTCCTGAAATCATTAGTCTGTATTGTTTTAGAAAAACTGTCACATGGCAATAAACAAAAATGAATCAGTACTTGTGCTTGCAAAACTGGTATCGGTGCATCCCTTTATTTATAAAAACAAAAATGTACTAGTCCCAGGAACTCCGTGTGCTCCTTACAAATGACAGCTGCCTCCTAAATTTTGTATTTTTCTCTAGTGTAGTCTTCGAGCTGGAAAAGTATCTGTACTTGTACCGAGTACTGTACTTGGTATCGGTGCATTCCTAACGAATACCA
>NW_017306560.1:637432-681430 GCF_000935625.1 Nanorana parkeri
CATTGAAGATTTGGATTTCAGGAGAACCGACAACATGCCAAGGGAAGGGATATGATGCTCAACATATCTTGCACAATGATTTGCTTAGGTATGAAAATCAGATTACAGTTTTCAGTTGCTCATTAAGTAATCCAGAAAATCCTCAGGAGTTCAAATATGATTTGTGACAGAGTCTATGTGTCAGGTGCTCTCTCCCAAAACATCACAAAAAATACTTTGGTGATATCACATTCTAAGCACCTCCAATATTCTGCAAGCTTATGCATGCTAGAGGTGGTGCACCACCAAAATGGGAACAGCACTGTCCTTGAAATATTCTGCATGGTGCAAGTGAGTGCAGTGTATAGACTGTATGAAAAGCTCATAGGAAATAGTGATACAATTCAGTTCTGTGGTCACTAACGAGTTATGCACACTAATGAACTTAGAGGCAGTTAGAGTCATTTAAATTACATTTTGCCCTTATGGCCATACTGAAATACTAACACAGCAACATAATTGGTTACAGCATACTAAAATACTCACATGGCATGGTGTGCTTTCACCTGAGTTCTGCAGTTTCGTCCCCAGTAGCAATTTGGACGTGATGTTACTGCCACTGCAAAGAAAAAAAAGCCAATTACATTCAAAGAAAAAAACCTCAGTTACGCAAATGTGACAATTGTGACCATGAAAGAACAAATGTCAGGTATCATTCACACTCACTGCCACTTTATTAGGTACACCTGTTCGACTACTCATTAACACAAATATCTAATCAGCCAATCACATGGCAGCAACGCACTGCATTTAGGCATCTAGACATGGTCAGACGATCTGCTGAAGTTCAAACTGAACAGCAGAATGGGGAAGAAAAGGGACTTTGAACATGGCATGATTGTTGGTGCCATACGGGCTGGTCTGAGTATTTTAGAAACTGCTGATCTACTGGGATTTTCATGCACAACCATCTCTCGGGTTTACAGAGAATGGTCAGAAAAAAAGAGAAAAATATCCAGAGAGTGTCAGTTCTCTAGGTGAAAATGCCTTGCTGAAGCAATGGTCAGAGAATGGCCAGACTGATTCACGTTGATACAAAAGCAACAGCAACTCAAATAACCACTTGTTACAACCAAGGTATGAAAAATAGGATCTCCGAATGCACAACACATCGAACCTTGAAGCAGATGGACTACAGCAGCAGAAGACCACACCGGGTGCCACTTCTATGAGCTAAGAACAGGAAACTGAGGCTACAATTTGCAAGAGCTCATCAAAATTGTACAATAGAAGATTGGAAAAACGTTGCCTGGTCTGATGAGTCTTGATTTCTGCTGCTACATTCAAATGATCGGGTCAGAATTTGGCATAAACAGCATGAAAGCATGGAGCCATCCCTGGATTGTATCAACAGTTCAGGCTGGTAGTGGCGTAATGGTCTGGGTGATATTTTCTTGGCACACTTTCAGTCCATCCCAAAAGGGATACTAAAACCTGGTACTAGCAAGGTGTACCTAATAAAGTGGCCATCGAGTGTATATTCCTCAACATTATACCTCTCATGCAAGTGTATATACATTTCTGCCAGGGATTAGTGCAGTTCATACGTCAGCGTGTGTGCTGAAGGGACTTCTTTGTTGCGCTCCAAAAATCCTACATGCAGCAGTTCAGTATGTTTGTTTTTTTAACAACTGTGCTGGACTCCTGGTGCCAAAATAAAGTATTCCCCACACGCCTTGATCTAGAACTGTAACCGAAACCTTATGCTGCCCTAAAACATTAAACTCCTAAATGTAACCCTTAAAATGATCACTTCAACTCCTAATAATGTAACTTAACCCCTAACCTAACTTTAAAAATCAATGCTTAGACAAGAAGGTTAATCGCCGATAACCCCAAAACTGGTTTCTTACCCTTTAAAGTCGGGTTTTAAGATTAGTTCTAAGACCAACTCCATCTTTCTTACCACGTTTCATTTTACACCTATATTCAAGGTGTAACATGGTCACAACCCCAGCCCCACATCCCCCAAAGGGGGCCCCCTCACAAACCAGAATCCCAGGGTTCTTTTTTGGGATTCTGTAAATTTTTTAAATTGGCCGCACCTACACAGCCGTGTCATTCATTCACAAATCCTTTGACAGGATCTGTGATTGGAAGTCCTGTTCACCACCGTAGAAAAGGGATTCGCAGTTGTCAATGGGGTAAATGTAAGGTGACTTCGCTACAAATGAGGAAACACTCGGAGATAACGAGAGACGCAGATCGTGCCACTGACATCAGGCGTGGATACCTAAATGATCAATACTGAGGCTTCCCATGAGGGATTGCTGGGTGTGGTTGTGCGTGGAGGGGCAAGGTTTACCTAGGAGTCTTTGGTCTATTTTGTTATCCCAAGATTGCAACAATACGCAACCCAGATTGGGGAGGCTGTGCTAATTGTGCCTGGATGCCCGCCCATCCATTTTGATGCATTGATCCCCTGCCTACGCGTTGAGATAGTTATGCTAACCATTGAGACATGATTGTATGCCCATATATGCTTCAAGTTCTGAAGAAGTGGCGGTGACTGCGAAACACGTAGAGAAAGTTATATGCACGCCTTTGTTTAAAATCTGTTCAACATCTACTATAATGTATTCAAAATAAAATTTGCATGATCTTTATACTGATATAAGGGTATAATATATAATATACTGAGGGGATGTATTTTTGTGAGGCATAGGTGTATATATCTGGAGCATACTAAATACTTTGATGATTTTAATAATTGTCCCAGTGATTTTATGAGATAATAAAATGTCTTTTAATATAAATTTAAGTGGTCAGGTTGGTGCTAAAAAGTCCCTTCACTTGTACTCCATTGACACTTCCTCCTGTCCCTGGAACTGAAAGACTGTACCTCAGCACAGACAGGGGCTGGGAGGTAGAGTCTGCAGGAGCCAGGGCATCGCACCCGCCAACCACTGATTGCAGATGCAATGCTTTGCAGGCTACAATGCAAAAAAAAAAAAAATCAATAAATGCACATTTTTTCCTTAATAATATGTGCACATAATTATTACTATGTTTTGCCTTAATATATTAAATTGTACTGGTTCGTGTGTAACCAATGTAGTTTACTTTTTAACTATTCAGTGAAATTCTCTAAACTGAATAAATTGATACTTTTCTTGCATAGCCCCTTTCACATATAGGCAGAGTCTTCTCGCTCCTCTTGGGCACTGCTGCCAATGTCAATGTCCCTCTGAAAATGTTAGTTGCCTGGCTATTATGATGACCTTGAATACTTTCTGAGCCACTGACCTTGAAAAAATGAAGTGTGCAGATCAGTGAAGTCAAAAGTCCTTTTTTGCATACTTGTTTGGGTTAGTGAATGAAAGCTGTGAAAGCTAGACAGCATTACAGCCAGGCAACCAGCATTTGCAAAATAAATAAATAAAAGAAGTCAGCAAAGGCAGTGTATGTTAATCTCAGGAATGGGTATATTTTAAAGGAAACCTATATTGAAAAAAATAGGAGGCATTGATCACTAATCTTAAAGGCGCATGCAGATCTATCACCTGTATTTCTATATCTAGAGATTTCCTATATAGCAGTAGTATATAATATCACTGCGGCACAGCTACCTGGAAGCTCAGCGGGTGGTATGTTTTGCCTGTACTGGTAGGTTAAATCTCTAAAGTTACGTAGTCCACAGAAGTAGCAGAGAACAGTAGATCCATTAATCCGGTAATCTGTGTGTACAAGCATTTAAAAGAAGAGCAGAAACATGTTATGTTAGTTGTTAAACGAGTCAAGTCAAACTGTGTCAATATAAAAAGGGCAAAACTATAGTAGATGCTGATCACCACACAAATGTTGATCATACATTAGCCACATTTTCAATCAATACAACACAAATTTGAGTATTACTTACAAAACATTTGCAGAATACAAGTGACAAACCTTTCCATTTCAGAAACATATTCAGGAAAATTGCTGCTCAAGCATTTATTTGCAACATTAACTATTGGGTGGGCCATTGTAGTGATCCCTGGAATGCATAAATATGTAGCAGGGTCACACAAAAAAACAAAACAGAATCTTCCTTTAATCTCAGAGGATAGTTGGTTATATCGGAACGCAATGACTGTTTGGAGAACAGGCCAAGACTAGATCTCTCAGGGCTCTGTACAATATCTGCTGGTGTATGTCCCCCTTAATTTGAGTGCAGAATCAGATTTTAGAGCTAGATTTGAGCTGTCCCCTGAATATTAGTTGCTTTTTTGTTCTCCCTTAGATTAGCAGTTTACAAGTTTAAATTAGCAAATGTATCATTTATGAAGCCTTCAGAGCTATAATTTCCATCCTTACTTAACAGGAGGTGGATTTGTAGGTCTCCAATTGGGATCAAATGTAGAGATGCCTGAACAGAGCAGATATTGAGGCTCCTGTATACTCAGACTGCAAACAGAAGCTGACAGGGGCTCTAAAGCTTTCCTAATTGAACTAAAAGGAACAAAAACATTTTTGACTGGAGCTGGGCTTTAACCCTTAAAGCCTAATTCAACCCTAAAATGAATATTTAAGTTATGCATTCATTTAATAATAAACTTTTACATTATGCTACAGGTTCATTTAGTAGCAAATACCTGGTAATTCTGCTAGTTCCCCTCTTTACTGTTGTAAAATGACCTCACTAGACTCAGAAGCAGATGAAAGCTGCCATGGTCAGTGGTGAGCAGGGGCGGACTGGGCCAGGGGGCAGGGTGGCAATTGCCCCCCGGCCTCTCTGATGCCACCGCGAACAGTCCCTTGACCCCGGCCGCTGCATCCGACGCGGCTCTGTGATCTGTGCAGCTGCTGCTCCTCAAGGAGGTGCTCGGGAGGCCCCAGCAGGGGGCCCTCTAACATGCCGCGTCTACCTGGTATAGCCAGCCCGGATCAGGCAGACGCGGCCCTGTAATCAGGCGCTGTAGAGGGCAGCCGGCTGGGGCCCTCGGAGTACCCCCTTGAGGACCGAGCGGCCGCCGATCACAGAGCCGCATCGGATGCGGGCCGGCCGGGGAGCCCCCCACTGACCACCAGGCCAAGGTAAGGTGACAACATTTTTAAAACAAAACCCGGAGACATTTTATCCCCGGGAACATAAAACAAACTTTAAAGTCGATTCTAATCGATGATTGAAAAAGTTGTCAACAAGCCCTGTCCACGGCTTCACACACGCTGCGTGCCGCCCCTCCTCCCCGCTTGCCACTGCCAGACCTGCCCACCCACATCCCCATGCCGCACCTCCTCCCCGCCTCACGCTTGCTGCTGCCAGACCCGCCTGCATCCACACGCCACCCCTCCTCCCCGCCTCACGCTTGCTGCTGCCAGACCCGCCTGCATCCACACGCCACCCCTCCTCCCCGCCTCACGCTTGCTGCTGCCAGACCCGCCTGCATCCACACGCCACCCCTCCTCCCCGCCTCACGCTTGCTGCTGCCAGACCCGCCTGCATCCACACGCCACCCCTCCTCCCCGCCTCACGCTTGCTGCTGCCAGACCCGCCTGCATCCACACGCCACCCCTCCTCCCCGCCTCACGCTTGCTGCTGCCAGACCCGCCTGCATCCACACGCCACCCCTCCTCCCCGCCTCACGCTTGCTGCTGCCAGACCCGCCTGCATCCACACGCCACCCCTCCTCCCCGCCTCACGCTTGCTGCTGCCAGACCCGCCTGCATCCACACGCCACACCTCCTCCCCGCCTTACGCGCACCGCCCACATCCACGATCGGCACAGGGACGCGGGGAGAAGTAAGGAGGAGCAGGCATGAGGGGATGACAGCCGCCGTCAGACAGGCGCTGATCTCAGAAGCAAGTTGCTGGAAGACTGCTCAGGTAAGCCTGACGGTATAGCTGACGGTATAGAGGACTACAAATCCCAGCAATACATTATGCACTAGGTTTACTAGTGTGAATGTGGCATTAAAGACAATGTATACATACATTTTATGTATTTATGTTTTTGAAGTTGTGATACACCGTGTCTGAAAAAGTAGCCATTTGTCCACCAGGAAACGCATTGCCATTAACCATTTTTACTTGCAACAAAGCTGATGCTTTATGACACTTTCATGACACGGAGTCTGTGCTTAAACAATTGTTTAGAATCTGTTCCGTTCAGGCGTCCCTGCATTATATCCCTGCTGGAAACCTAGAACTTCACTTCCAGTAACCTGCCAGCCCTGGACCTCTTCTAAGGACACCTGGGTCCTGGACCTCCACAATCATCGAGTGTAAACCAAATAGCGAACCAAAAAGGTCTGTGTGAAGACGCATATAATATTGACAACTACCATCTTAGGTTGCAGTCACTCAAACCAGTTCTGGCAACATCTACAAAACTAAAACAAGACCTCACTACTCCCCAATTTCTCTTTTCTGCAAAACCTAATTAACTACTTGAATACTACACCATAGGGGCTCTCCCATCCTCTCCCTCTTTGTGGAAGAACATGCAGAATTATGACTTGGCAAGCCTTTGACATGGAATAGGCATCCAGTGATCAATATGAATTTATTAGCGCAGCAAGGATGATGATAACAGCTGCAGTGGCTACGTACATCCTTAAAAACAAGTCAGGAGAGACAGACCCCGTTTCTGCTCTGACAGTTTTTTTTATTTTAATAAAAATAATTTCTAACAGTTCATACAGATATATTAAAATAGTGTTTAAAAAGGTCAAACCGAGTCTTATAAAACATGCTCAAGTTGATACTAAAAACAATAAGCAACTCATAACTGACAAGCCCAAGCTTACACCCAAATATCTCTTGTATGGTATGTAGCAGTTTTGAAGCCTCTGGAAATGGATATTAAAGCAGTAGCCCCATCTTGTGGCCATGTGTTTCAGTTGTACATAGAGTAAACAGTTAGATTCCTATTTAGTAGACTTACCAGGAAGCATGAATACTCCTCTCTGAACTGCACTTAGACTTTCATGTAACAAGTCTTTCCACGTTAAACCCCTGGATGCCAGGTAATTCTGTAAAAGAATACAAAAAAGTGAAAATGGAATAATGTTTTGAACTATTATACCTTAATAATGATAACGGTACAAACTTTAATAGGAAAAGGTTACACGGATAATGGAGGATACAACTTAATGACAAACAGAAAAGGCCTATAAAAGTGCAGGTGAAACACAGATCTACATGTCCAAAAATACAACCATAAGGCGATGATATGGTGTTCACTGAGCTGTAGACTTTGCTATGTGTACTTTCAGGCTATGTTATGGCTATGTTCAGATGGTTCAGTGAGCGCCTTCTACATGATCTGAGATCAAAGCTTCCCCTTATTAGGAGAAAGCATAACACTCACTTCAGTCAAATACAAAGAATCATACTCATTGCAATGCATTCAATAGGCTTCCTGGATGCTCTATACAAGTTCACATGAAGCAGCGTTAAACAGACCGGCTTCTTACAGTACAAAACAGTCCATACAGTATATGTGATCTGTTTTATCCACAAAAACATTGGTCATTCACACACCCCTGCTGGCACTGAATGATTGGGATGGCTGCCTCACTCCAAATGTTAAGAGTGGCAGAACTATGCAATGCAACAGAGCTGTTACACAGGGAATGGTGGAAAAACAAATAATTGTAAACAGTTTCACTTGCAGTATTTCAATCTACTTAATAAGTTCTACATTACTGAATTTTAATGAATGCATCACTGGGCTAAAGTTTGGTTATTATACATGCTTCAAGGTATGTTTAAAACAAGATCAGTGTCACAATTGGTTTTTGTAGTACCTTCAATCCTAACACAAAGTAATTGATAAACCATTTAATATTAAAAAAACACGGCAGTACTTGGTGAGATGCAGCAGATTTGTAAAACTGCTCAACATTGAAAAGCCCTATAAACATCAATACATTGGAATTTTACGTGAAATAAACCTTAGAACAGGCAAAGAAAAAATATTCCTATTTACATAAGTATTAACACCTAAGATTTAATAAAACCTGAATCACATACAAACATATATAAAAAGCTAAAAAAAAGGGAACACTTTGTTGTCAACTTACTTTTAGAATATCAGATTCATAATTGTTGTTGTTTAAAACAGAGTCTAAACATTTTTCTCCAAGATTTAACTCTGTGGGATAAAAGCAAAACAATCAGTGTACTTTAACATACAATTCACGTGACATGGTAACTGTAAGTCTCATCCATAGTAAAAGACAGAGAAGTCAGCAGACAGCTATCACTGCTATGCAAACAGAAGCATTACCGTATATACTCGAGTATAAGCCGTCCCGAATATAAGCCGAGGTACCTAATTTTACCAAAAAAAAACTGGGAAAAAGTATTGACCCGAATATAAGCCGAGGGTGGGAAATGAGGCAGCTACTGGTAGATAGATACCAATAAAATTACATTAATATTTATTTAAAAGAAAAATAACCTAGCTCTGTAAGTGGAAAAGGGGGTACAGGGCTACATATCATGTACTACGGATCATTTAACCCATTCATATTAGCAGAGGATAATTGTAAATCTATTGTTCAGTGCACTCTATATGTAGTATATAGTACATGTACATATAGAGTGCCTGCAACAATACATTTACAATGATCCTCTGCTAACATGAATGGGTTAAATGATCACACTTTTCACGAAAAAAAAATGGGCTGAAAATCGGCTTATACTCGAGTATATACGGTAATCTTCATGTCTGAAAATGTGTTAAGTCTCCATGAGCAGAAAAAGGCTGTTTGTGCTCGTTATGTGTTATTATCATACATGAATACATGACCAAACTAAAACGTTATTCAAACCACAAACTATATAGCTAGTGTTAAAATGCAGTTGTACATTGGTACCATATAGGTGTAAAACCTAGATCTGGCCAAAACATGTTCTCTTCCTTTGAAATAGAGTGAAAAGGTTTAGTTTGCAGTTTGGATATACAGCAGTGATTTGTCTTTCGTGATTAGAGAAGTGTGGTATGAGCAGCTAACACAGACACCAAAACAGACACATGTGATAACCCATCCACCCCCCTGCTAAACATAGGGCTTTCTATTGCTGTCTGTGCCCTCAATTCCTGTCCTGTTGATCACACAGGAAATGACAAGAAATCTCTTCAACAGAGTAAAAAAAATTAACTATAAAAACCCCAAAATAGTTTTTGCATGACCAATTTTTTTTTTTCTTATTTAACTGTCATTTTAATGAATGAAGACAAATAGGTAGGATAGAACATAACATTTGCAGTGCATGTTGTAATCAAAAACATTGAAAAGATTATTATACCCTGAAAGACACAGAGCAAAAAGGATCCGTTTTGCTAAGAAAATTGCAAAGATACTTTCATAAAGGCTTTTAATGTTTAGCTGTGTGTGATCTGGAATAGATTATGATACTGCAATGGGAACAAGCAGAGTATGCCTGCCGAGAATAGGAAATTAGAGAAGATGATGAAGAAAAAGATGGAAAAGAAAGAGGAAAAAAGGGGGTAGGTGCACGGCACAGAATCGCCACTGTACATCTTCACTAAGTAAAGAAGACTGTTGTATCGTTTCGTTGGGCTTTAAATTTGCACCATTAGGGTCTGCATAGTAATACTATACCATTTTAAAAAGTCTGTTATATTACTACTACTGTATTTTAAGCAGTTCTACTAAAAGAAGAAGTGTTAATGGATTTCCTCACTCCTACAATAAATCAAACTGAAGGATGCAAATTCTACTACACTTATGTAATCTCAAAGAAAATCAGTCACTAATAAGCATCTGTATAACTCCTGATTTCTACCATTGAACTGTTGTAATAGTCCAGCATTACATCACAGTCAATACTTGATTTTGTATTTTTTTAACTTGTATTTTCCCCTAGTCAAAGCAGAAGCAACAGGCAGGGCCCAGGCTACATGGCCGTCAGGCAGGGCCCAGGCTACATGGCCGTCAGGCAGGGCCCAGGTTATATGGCCGTCAGGCAGGGCCCAGGTTATATGGCCGTCAGGCATATAATACCTTTACTTTCAGTAAAAATCATGAAAATAAAAAAATAATAATAGCAAGAAAAGGAAATCAAAAGGTAAAATTGTTGTGGCCCTTCACATGGAAAAATGCCCAGTCATTGAAGAAATGTCCCCTTACAGTAACGGTAATGGAGTGCACTTAACATTGGTGGTCAGTTGAGAAATCCCCTTTATATTGGTGGTCAGTAGAATAGGTGCACCCTTAACCTCCCTGGCAGTCTGATTAATTCATTTATTTTTCCTTTCTTTTATTCTATTTTTTACGTTCTTTTTACTTTTACAATTCCCGCCGGTTCCGCCCCCCCTGCGACGCGGACGCTCGCAAGGGACAGAAGACGGATAAGGGACTATGGTAAGTAATGCTACGCTGTAATCCTGTGTGGCTCGGGGTTACCTCTTATGGTACTGAAAATTAACTCCAAGCCACACTCGGGATTACCGCCAAGGAGGTTAAGGTGATCAGTAGGAGAGGTGTCCCCTTTCAGTCATCAGTGGGATAGGTCCCCCTAATATTAGTGGTCAGTGGTGGGTATGCCCTGTACATTTCCCATTGCTCAAGTAAACCCTAACAATATCTGGAAAAACCCTGGTTGCTTTAAACCCTTTAGGTTGTGAACCAAAATATATATTAGACAAAATAATTCTCTAGTACTCAAAAGTGAAAAGCTACAAGAGATTTCATATGTTTTTGGTCTGTAGCAGGAAATGAAGTCAGTATGGGTTTTGTGCATTTTAAACAACACACGAGTCATCATACATAATAGAATTCATCCTCCTCAATCCACATTTAGAAAAATAACTCCTCACATGAGGGAAGCGAATATGTATTCTGTAGTGTAAAGGTATGGCAAGGCCTTGCAGGACCAGAAGTGGAGGACATTATCCCCAGTGAGGACACACACAGCAATAAGAACCCTTCTCCACAAAAAAACAAACAAAAAAAGGTTAACAAGATGTGATTTACTTAAGTGAAGAAAAACAAGTGTTCACTTCACATATACACTAACAAACTGGAGTAGTCAAGCTTGTCCTATGCATTATATGATGGGAGTGGGCAGAAATATATTTGTAGTGGAACCCCAGGTCGATAGTTAAATGCACAATTCAAATAAATATGTTTACTAATTTTACACACCCAAAGAAAATTCTAGTAGCCATTCTTGTGATAAACAGAACTCTGCTAGTCAGAAAATCACTTATATTCTTGGTTATTGCATTACTGCATTCTAGCTCAGTTTTACAGTTTTCAGGGTTAGCTCCCTGCTTATTGGACAAAAGCAATTATGATTTATTACAATGAGTAGGGTGGAGGCAGAAAGGTGACCTAGAAGGCCACAGTACTGAACCAGGAAAATAAGTGTCACCTGCCTGGCCTTCCAGTGTGGCAACAGTAAGTAAATCACAAGGCTGGCAAAACAATTACAAATCCTAAGCAGGTAAAGCAGTAAACATATGTATTTAGCCATTTCCTGGTGTTTCCATTCTAGTTACCTACAATTGATGTTAACAATCAATAAATAAATAAAAACACAAGGAAAAGCAGCTTACCACAAAATGGAGCCAGACAACCAAAGCAGCCAATTCTGGTACATCCCCAGTACATGTGACAGAAAGACTGCAAACATACAGTACCTGTGAAAGCAAAACAGTAAGATAGAGATGGAAATCAGGCTGCATGTGACGGGCCTATGGTATGGTATAGCAAATACACTATATTGCCAAAAGTAATGGGACGCCTGCCTTTACACGCACATGAACTTTAATGGCCTCCCAGTCTTAGTCCGTAGGGTTCAATATTGAGTTGGCCCACCCTTTGCAGCTAGAACAGCTTCAACTCTTCTGGGAAGGCGTCCACAAGGTTTAGGAGTGTGTCTATGGGAATGTTTGACCATTCTTTCAGAAGTGCATTTGTGAGGTCAGGTACTGATGTTGGACGAGAAGGCCTGGCTCGCAGTCTCTGCTCTAATTCATCCCAAAGGTGTTCTATCGGGTTGTGCAGGCCCAGTCAAGTTCCTCCACCCCAAACTCTCTCATCCATGTCTTTATGGACCTTGCTTTGTGCACTGGTGTGCAGTCATGTTGGAACAGGAAGGGGCCATCCCCAAACTGTTCCCACAAAGTTGGGAGCATGAAATTGTCCAAAATGTCTTGGTATGCTGATGCCTTAAGAGTTCCCTTCACTGAAACTAAGGGGCCGAGCCCAACCCCTGAAAAACAACCCCACACCATAATCCACCCTCCAGTAAACTTTACACTTGGCACAATGCAGTCAGGCAAGTACCGTTCTCCTGGCAACCGCCAAACCCATCGGATTGCCAGACAGAGAAGTGTGATTTGTCACTCCAGAGAACACGTCTCCACTTCTCTAGAGACCAGTGGCGGCGTGCTTTGCACCACTGCATCTGATGCTTTGTATTGCACTCGGTGATATAAGGCTTGGATGCAGCTGCTCGGCCATGGAAAACAATTCCATGAAGCTCTCTACGCACTGTTGTTGTGCCAATCTGAAGGCCACACGAAGATTGGAGGTCTGTAGCTATTGACTCTGCAGACAGTTGGCGACTTCTGTGCACTGTGCGCTTCAGCATGCGCTGACCCCGCTCTGTCATTTTACGTGGCCTACCACTTCGTGGCTGAGTTGCTGTTGTTCCCAGTTGCTTCCACTTTGTTATAATACCACCAACAGTTGACCGTGGGATATTTAGTAGCAAGGAAATTTCACGGATGGACTTATTGGACAGGTGGCAACCTATCACGGTACCACGCTTGAGTTCACTGAGCTCCTGAGAGCGACCCATTTGTTCACAAATGTTTGTAGAAGCGTCTGCATGCCTAGGTGCTTGATTTTATACACCTGTGGCCATGGAGGCGACTGGAACACCTGAATTCAATGATTTGGAGAGGTGTCCCAATACTTTTGGCAATATAGTGTATATTGGTGCATTTTGGTGTCAAGACGATTCAAGGTATACTATAGCAACAGTAGCAGCCAAAAAAAGACTAATGTAGACACTCCTGCCCAATATATAAGAAACATAGACACTAATAATATAATTCATTTCAGAGGTTAAAGCTTACATTGCTGAGGAGGCACATGAGGGCTCTGTTCCCGCTCACTCCTCCGATCTGGCATTGGCTGGAAACAGCATGTACAGATCACATGACTTCCTTGTGAAGAGCATACATATTCCTGTGTCACTAAAAAAATTAAATAAAAAACACATAATATAGGTGGTAGACAACATTTCCAAAACAGCTTTCACAAACTAAAATCACAATCGGACATGGCACAGCATACGGGTCTAGCCAACCACTAATGTCAAAGCCTCTTTCGGTAGCCAAAAGAGAAGAATCTGTACCATGACCCACAGGTTAATATTTGTGTACAATGGTGATTTCATATGTGACAGTGGCTCAAGGAGAATGCCGAGGAGTGAGGTCCATAGACAACTGTATACTCAGGCCTCATGTGACAGCACATACAGCATATTAAAAAGGCAACCAACCAAGTTATATATTGCTATCTTTTTATTTGTTGCCACAACCATGGCAGTGTCACGTCAACTTCTAAGCTCATAGAACCCCGCTGTGTAATATATTCCTTCTGATACGGGGGTGGGGGGTTTAGTAAACAAAGGCTTCTTTTTAGTGGTATTACTTTTTTCTGGCCTGAATGGGATATGAAATAACTTTTTTTTCTTTGAAGTTTGACGTGTTTTGATTTTTAAAGCATTCCTGTTGCTAGGGAAAAAAATTAAGCCTGAAGCAGCCTGAAAAAAAAAGTTGAATTTCCGGATCTAATCAGATCTAGAACGATTAACGATCTTTATCATGCTAAATTAGTACCTTCCCCTGAGGCCGCCCTGTTATCCATCCTTCCTGGAAATAGATAACACCAACAAAAGTACACTCAATATTTCTTCTCTCTGCAGCACGACAATTAATCCGACTTTATTAAAAGGCTGCAGAGACCCCTCTCTTGCATTGGATTAGTATTGTCAAGGACATGCGTATGGAAGAACTTGTGGCCAAAAATACGGGATCTTATGATCGCTTCTATTCTATTTGGGCGTTATGGATGCAATATTCTTTCTTTGCCTCCCTATCGCATATCTGATGCAGTGCCCGATGCATGTTACTAACTCACCTTTGATAACCCCTCATGATTTTCATACCCCGATTCTACTCTTTTACCATCAGAACTGCTGTAATCTTCATCCACTTTATTCTTATCTTTCTCTAACATTTTTCTTTGGTTTAGATCTCGTCTTTCTATCTCTTCCTTCTTCAAATGGCATTTTCTTTGTCCGTATACCTACTTCTACCAGGCGTTAACCAATATATCTGTATATTGGATTGAGTGACTTCCTCTTTTGTTTTTATTCTTTGTGTTGCCTACTTATGCCTCTCCACATTTTATTGCCATGTTGGCCTGCTTACGGTACCCTTTACTCTATTCTTAATCTACTTCAATAAATCTTGATGCAACCATTATACATTAAAAAAAAAGGCAAATACTTTCCTTTTCAATGGGTATTAAATAAAATGCTCCTTTTCTTTAAGAGATATCGCTGTTATCTGACAATGTCTTTCCACCTGAGGTGCACTGTGGTTTCCCTTTCGGGCAGCTATATCACTATAGGACTCAGTAGTGTTGTAGTGGCTGCCAGGAGGAAGCACAGGTTCCTTTTTCTCTAGCGAGATTTTCTTATAATTCCTATCTCTGTGATTCTACCTTACAGATAGAACAAACTATATTTTACATTATGGTACATTATATGTAGGGATGCACCGATACCAAGTGCTGTACTCGGTACAAGTACAGATACTTTTCAAGCTCCAAGACTTGACTAGAGAAAAATGTAAAAATTATGAGGCAGCTGTCATTTGTAAGGCGGACACGGAGCTCCTGGGATTTGTACTCTGTTTTAATGTATGATTTTGTTTTTATAAATAAAAGGGATGCACCGATACTTGCCCAAGTACTTACAAGTACAAGTACTGATACTTGCCCAAGTACTTACAAGTACTGATACATTTTTGTTTCTTGTCATGTGACAGTTTTTCTAAACCAATACAGACTAATGATTTCAGGACAGTGATGGAGCGCCAGAGCCAGGTCCCAGCTGCAACCCTGGTAGTTCATGAAAATGCCAAGTATTGGCACTGGTATCTGAAAAGTATCAGTGCATCCCTAATTATATGGAACAATTATCACTGTGGAAAGCTAAACGATGGTCACTAAAGAAAGATCTGCTGTCAAAGGCTCTGTTATGTATACCTCGAACTCCACTATCAAAGACAGAAAATGACAAAGTTGCCAAATCAACAGGGGTATAGCTGAAATGTAAATGTTTCTCGTGGATGTAAACAGCTGTGAGGGGTGAACTGGTAAAACACTTACCTGCAGGAAGAGTAGCAGAGGTAGATGGAGCATCCCCTGCAGACCGCGATGCATCAGTCTCAAGAGGTGGAGGATAAGGTGGGGGCTGCACATTAGGTCTACCATATCCTGGGCATTGGCGGCAGACCGTGTAGGGCTGGCTATAGGGTAAAGATGTAAAAAAAAAAAAAGGCAAATTATTTGAACAGCACCATATCAGATAAGATAACTACATGTGGATACAAACTGTGTTCTAAACATCAAGAGGAACTAAAAAGAAATGTCAACTGCTTTGGAAAATCTAGCAATTCTTTTTTAAATAAATTAGCAAATTACTTTAAATTTCTGGATCATTTAACAAATGTGTTTCCAAAAACAGAAGTCAAATATGTAGTTATTAAAAGAAACAATATAAAAGGCAGCATGATATCTAATTTTAGCAAAATCATCTATCACAAACCTGATGTCTGAGGATTCGCTGTCGACATCCGATAGCTCAAGTAGGTCTTCAGAACTTCCCTCTTCATCAGAGAATGATCGGCGCACTTTGGGCTGCAACATGTCTTGAGTGATCTTATTGCGGGCATCCATGCTGCGTCTATCTTCCTCACTGCGGCACTTTTCTGTATTTTGCAGCAAAAAAAAGAAAGAAATGAGAAAAAAAAAAAAGGGATTCTAAGCCGCTTTCAGATGTATAATGAACGTGTTCCATTTATAGACAATGGTACTTTCTTTATTTCTCCTATTCCATCATGCACTTCCAGTAAAATGGACTATAAAAAGGCACAGATATATTCATGCATTTTGTATGCAGACTCACATACATTTACACTTATACATGTGTGTTCCAGTGCACTTGGTGATGTATGTGCATAGGTGTGATTGGGCCCTAACAGGTTCCCCTTTTAACCCCAAGGATGTGTCCCCTACATTTCATAGCAATAAAAGGGTTAAAACAAGCTCACAACAGCAGTTCACTTCTACACATAGTGGCAGTCAATTAATCTTAATTGTTGAACGCTAGACAAAGCAAAGGGAACAGCCCCAGCGAGCAGCTCTATATCTCTGCATGTGCTGAACAAGTTCATGAGTAGCATGCAGTGAGCAAATGGTAGTAAAAGAAGATACCCTTCCTGGGAAAACATCCCAAATGAGGCAACAGGCCATCAACAAGAAAAGAAAACTACATAAGACATCTGCTTCCCCTAAAGAATTGCTGGAGAAAAGGATATTACAGTCCAAAGCCAGTCAATATTCTGCTAAAGGAATGTACAAAAGCAGTCCCATGAAAGAGGGGTGGGCGAAATTTAAGGCAACCTCAAGAATCATGAATCATGGAACCGTTTGGAGCACATTGCATCAAACGCTAGCATATGCCTTAACAGTCTTGTGGTAAAACTTTAACAGGAAAAGAGGAGAGCAGGAGCGTGACTGTCTGGTCCCGGGTGTGTGGATGGGGAATGATGAGCCCCAAAAGAAGTGTCCCATCACCACACCAAAAGAAGTGTCCCATCACCACACCGATCACACGTAAGTGCTCAACATCCCCTCTTCACCACCCCACATATACACATCCTCATTCACTCATCATTCCCCATCCACACACCAGGCACCAGACAGTCGCGCTCCTGACCTCTTCTATTTCCTGTTCTGTCCTACAGTTGGACACCCCGGTCCAACCTATATAGGAGCAGCACACGGGCCGCCATCAACTACACCACCCTGGGACTGCGCTAATCAATCAGTCCCCTTTGAACTTTCTTGTGGTAAAACTTGCACTTCTGAGTTGAGGACTAAGTAGCTGCCTTGCAGCCAAAAAGCCCAAGATGTGCACAATGTCCTGATAAAATGGCAGAGGCTCCCACTCCTTAAGAGAATCGGCCTGTCTCAGTCTGAAAGTCAAACAACAGAGCCAAGGAAAGATATCCTACCTCCTCAGGGCACTAATCTAATCTGAGTTTGTTTAGTATACAGCTACAGGTTCACAAAACTTGCCTGGATGCTGAAGTAGGTAGGCTTCCACCAGGTTGTTGAGGATGTGGTTTTTACAAATACGTTCCACAGGACATCGGCAGGTAGGACAGAGGGAGGAGCGTTCCATCCAGCCAGAATAGCAAGCAGCACAGAATGTGTGCATACATGGCTGCAAACTGAAAGAAAAGAAACAGCAATTCAGACAAAATGAAAGTCCATCTAAAGCCTCTAGGTTTATTCCTTTAAAGTGTTCAGAGAGTTCCTGCAGATAGAGCAGAACACTGTCAATCTGAAGGGCTATGGTCAGAGCTAGGCATGGCTATTCACTAAATAGAACTATAACATCTAAGCAGCTACAATAGCAGCAAGGGTGACAATGCTGCAGTGATTTCACTGCAGAAAGAAGAGTGTTCTCATCCTATCAAAGAAAGTGTCAATCCAATAGTTCTACTGGCAGGATCAACAAGTATTTAGAAAACATTCCAAGGGGTACAGTATTTAAAAAAACAGAGAGCCCAGTCTTACTGGTATGGGCAGTCTACACTGCATTTGTCATTGTAACTTAATTCAACTGGTTTAAACCACAGCAAATCTAAATATTTCTGACCAACTAAAAAAGATCAATGACAAAGAAACATTCACATCATTCAATGTTGTTGATGGTTTCCTGTAATAGTCCCCATCAATTAAAAAATATGCGTCACTCTCTCTCCTTTCATGTAGCAATTGGCAGAAGGGCAAAGAGGAAGTGCAGTACTGACTACAAATA
Organism: Nanorana parkeri; assembly: GCF_000935625.1. Lineage (NCBI taxonomy): Eukaryota > Metazoa > Chordata > Amphibia > Anura > Dicroglossidae > Nanorana > Nanorana parkeri. The sequence goes on from NW_017306560.1 coordinate 655,563, forward strand.
TTTCTCTTTTTGTCTATTACAATTAAAACCCTTTATACATCTTGCTGATTCTCTTATTACCTGACACAGTCATGTAGCAGCTCTTGACAAATGATGCAGGTCAGGGTCTCTTCCATCTTGTCTGGTTTCATGCTAGATGGTTTAGCATCCTCTGATGTGCCTTTTACATTACTAGACAGGGGAGGGGCATGACTGCTTGCACATTCCATTTCTTAAATAAATAAGAAAATATATATAAGCACTCTCTACCCATAAAGTGAAATTCCAGTTTTGAAGAGAATAAAAGTAAATTTCATGTAAACTATATACATTTTTTGTAAACTTTAAGACCGATCTTAACCTGCTTTGTAGATAATGCATTGCAGTGTGTTTGCTTACATCTTTCAAAATAAGTATTATCTGCGAGGTTCTGCCTTTACTATAAATTACATGATCAGGCTCAGAGTTGTGATAAAACGGTAGAACTGTAGAGCCATCCCTATAAGATACCCATACACTGCACGATACTCGTACGATTTTCGGCTGGTTTTTAACATGATCGAGAGATCACTGCCGAACGGGCCGGTGTGCACATGCGCACACTGCCCGTTCAGCATTGCAGTCATCGGGAGCCCGCCCGTCGGGGGGTGTGTGCTTGCGATGATCGCAGGTACGATCTGCCTGTCCAAGATGGGCAGAGCGTACGTTTTTGTAAGTACTTTACAACCCTCGCAAGACAAAAGTCTTGCGAGGGTTGTAAAGTGTATGGGCACCTTTAGACATGCACCTACCTACAGTAAACCTAAGTACTTTGCTAGGGTGGTGCATTTCTCACAACTCGCTGGCTGCAACTTGACATCGAGCTATGTAAAGATTTCTGGGAGAGGCAATATACTGATAACAGAAGCATAATGACAAGGATGTTGAAAATCCTGCCTACAAATGGAATACTGTAACCATGGTTACAATGAAGAAAAATTTAATTTTATTTTTACAAAATTCATGGCTGGCAGGAGTTTAAAATGGCAAGGCAGATTTTCAGAGTATAACATTACAAAATAGCTAAAGCAGTTATTTAATTTTGCAAAAAAATTTTTTAACCACTTCCAGGCCGCAATATGTCTATAGACAGCGGCCCGTTAAAGTGGTTAAAACAAGAACACGGTTGCTGCAGCAGCCGTGTTCTTGGTACCGCATTTAACAGCAGGTGATTGCCGTTAATGTACAAGCGATCCAGCGTCTGTACAGCCGCCGGATTGTTTGTACCCTCCCACCACCACCGTTGGTTTCCTTGGGCACCGCTGTCCCCGTACGGGGCCCGGCGGGTCTCACCGCAATGCTCGGAGAGAGATTCAGCAGCTTCCAGCCGCTCATCTCTCCTCTGATCACTGGACCCGGAAGTGATGTGTATTACATCACTTCCAGTGTCACTCTTACAGTCTCTGGCTCTTAGAGCCAGGAGAAGAAGCTGGGGAAGCAGATCTCTGATTCCTCAGCTTCTTTGGGGTCCCTAGGTGACATTAGGGGTCTAAAAGACCCCTGATGTCTCCATAAAGAGGACCTGTCACACCCTATCTGCTATTACATGGGGTGCTTGTGATAGCAATAGGGTTAGTGTAAAAAACAAAAAAGTGTTTCAAAAATGTAAACAAAATGAAGTCACATAAGAAAAATTTTAGAAAATGTTATTAAAGGAGAACTATGGGGTCAGTGTTTTTCCCCATAGTTCTCCTTAGGGTAACGGGAGGACACAAACTAGCGTCCTCCCGTTACCCTAAGCTCAGTATACCGTGAGCTACGGAGCGGATCCCGACGTAGATGACGGGATCCGCCCAGCTGCGTGAGTGACAGCTGGCTCTGCCTACCTAGAGGCAGAGCCAGCTGTACCCGCCCCCTCCCTTTCCGCCAGTCAGCGCTGGCAGATCGGAGCGGGGAGAGGGGAATCCAGCCCCTCCCCCTGTCATGGCAGAGAGCCGTGACAGGATCGAGAGGTGAGGGAACCCGGTATGTGTTCCCTCACCTCCCGATCTACTGAGCCGACCTGTGACAGTCTCATTGTCACAGGTCGGCTTAGAACTATGAAGTGAGTGGAAATCACTCATCTCATAGTTCTCCTTTAAGTGACCCGCCCCCCACGTGCACGCACATACACACGCAAACACGCTTTGGTGCGTCTACGTGCGAAAACGACAATTGCGCTACACATTTTAGATATCGCCGCAAAAGTCGGAGTGAGAGCAGTAATTCTAGGGCCATCATTCACTGATAACACTAAACTAAAAAGGTAAAAGCGTTTAAAGTGTTCCCTATGGGAAATTTGAGGTATTGACCTTTTTTGCGGCTTCACGTGCGGATGCAATTTTAAGGTTTGACATGTTTGGTATCTATTTACCTGGCGTGAACCAGTCTTTTATATTTTACCAAAAAATTGGGTATTATGTTTCTGTGCACTAAATTTTAATTTAGTTTATTTTTTCCTAAAAATACTGGTTTGATAAACACTTGCGCAAAAACCGTGCGACATAAAAAATTGCAACTAGCATTTTTTTTTATTCTACAGGGCCTCTGCTTTCAGAACATATATCATTGTTCGGGGGTCTAAAGCTGTTTTCTAGCAACAAATGTATATTTTATCATGTGTGCGCAAATAGTAAGAAAATGCTCCGGACTGCAAGTGGTAAAAGAACTGGATTTCTCCTTTTAGAACAAACAGCTCATCTTCAGCAGACCTTCATCCAAAAACATTTGGTGCCAACATCAGTTTAGGCAGGATATTCATTTTAAAGAAATCAGAGCTGAAAAAAATATGAAAACCTATACAGCATTCTAGCAATATTGAACATCATAAAATATTATTGGATGTGCTGGGTGAACTTTTCTGAGCACTCATTTTTCTGCAGAAGCATGTATGTAGTAGCAACTAACCCTCAGACAGCCACATGTTCCTATGAAAAGTACTGTGTCAGCATTTCAAACACTACACCCTGTGCTGATAATAACCATCATGGCTGGATTTTTGATAGTATGGATGTTAGAGTGGGACAGGGTCTAGTTTGATGGCATTGATTTCAGAAAGCGGTAGAAGCTTTTCACGCAGTGAATGTACACCAAGCTTAGTAAATAAAGTGAAGCTGTGTCAACCAATTGTGTGCTAACAAAAATCCTACTTTTTTTTTTTTAAATATATATTCTTTGCACATAGTTCGTTATTCAAAGTACATAGAGGTTCATCTCATGCACCAGCATTCACATTGCAAAGTGAATAGCCCCTACTCCTTTAGTAAATCAACTTCAGTGTGTATACTAGCAGGACAGTTGTAGAACACACTGCAAAGAGGGAACAAAACTCGAGACATAACACTTAGTTTTCCTCATGGTAAGAAAGGCAATGCAGTCACTTATGGGATAACATCATCTGCCTGCACAACCACTACTATTACCACTCACAAAAGACCAACTTACAGAACTTTTCAGTCATATTTTACAAACACCGTCATAGATGCGAGTAAAATGTTAACCTCGAAATGCATTTTATTTTTAACCACTTTGAATATTTTCCATGTGTGGTCCCTGAGGAAGCCAGTAATACAGTGTAAACTAACCAGATTTCAGCTTCTTTTTAGGAGGAGGCTGACCATCTTGCTCTGTATCTCTCGCAGGAGAAGAGGCCCTTGCTGTGTGTATGTTCTGCCCATCAAGTCCTGAACTGGATTGCTGCTCAGGTTGACTCTTCATTCTTGTCACAGCACAGGCATTGTCTAACATACCATAAAGTGAATAGTTTGACAGCGAATGATATATTAGCATGTGGTAATAAAGACAGTTTTACATACATCATATACCTTATGGAAAAGATGCTTTTATGTAAAATACCAGTAAATTCATAGGTGAAGAGTGAAAAATTCCAAGGTAAAAATTTATCTTTTGCTTACATAACCAGTCTACTAAATCTTTCATGAAAAAAGTCAGAAAGGTAATTTCTAGAAATAAACCAATGACTGATTCACAAATATCTAAAGCTGTCCAGTGTAGGTTTATAGGGAAGTTTGCTTGATCAGTGAACTCGTATGTCTGAATCTCACCCAATCTACTGTAATCAATCTGCTGTATGTCCACAGCAGAACTGTAATTTAGAAAAACTAGGAAATCTTGTGAAAAATCTTACAATGTGTACTTACTAGTGTGATCATTTTCTGCAAACTGTATCTTAACCAATGGCCAAACTGCTAAGTAGCCAGTCGTATGCACCTATGGACAGGTTTAAAGTGACCCTATATCTTAAAAATGTGTTTATGTACCCTACCTAGTAACAAAAATGTATTTTATTTGTGTATCACTCAGCTGTAGAGCCTCAAATCGTCTCTGAATTCATGCTACCACTGTCCTTCCTTCTGCAGGGTGACTACTTTTGTTCCCCATGGTCCCTGTGTGTGTTGTAAAGTACTGCGCGGCCCGGTACCATTTGATCCACGGTCCGGTACTGGTCCGCGGCCCGGGGGTTGGGGACCACTGCTTTACAACACACACAGGGACCATGGGGAACAAAAGCCACCCTCCAGAAGGAAGGACAGTGTCAAGAAGAATTCAGTGATACACAAATAAGAGACATTGTTGTTGGTAATTTCTAAGATTTAACTCCTGAGTTTAGTGTAATATACATGTACATGACAGACGTATGACCAGACAGTAAATATAGCACCCCTGTCAACTTTGCCATCTCTGTTTGTGCTGTTTAACTGATCCCTTTCCAGGCAAATCACCAGAAGTGGATGGGGTAAAGCACAGCACATTCACATAGAACGTGTTTCAGACTTTTTTTTTTGCCCTTGTCAGACCTGCCCAGCTATAAAATACAGAGGAGGAATAGCTGGATTTTGTCACTCTGCTTTAAGAGACTAAGATCCAAGGAAACTCTGAAACTGTTTTCTCAAACTGTGGCTGCTTGTTTGTCTGAAATTTCACCTGTACTGTGCAGTGTTTATATTACAGGGTATTTTAAATGCAAATGTAAGTTCCTGGAATTTGTCTTTAAGGAATTACTCTTTATATCAGTGGTAGTCAACTATTATGAAAAAGGAAGTCTCTAGTGCAGCCCATGATGACACCATAAGTCCCCCTCAATTTTCAGTAAATGTAATGCTGCAGAAAGCAGACAGACTGCAGCCATGCCACAGGAGAAGACATGATGTAGGAGTTGTTGAAGAATTGGGACATGCTTCAGAAGATGGCAAAAACTGGGGGCACTTTTCATTAGACAGTCATAGATCAGAGACACATTATATGAGACTGCTAGCTATTACTGTTTGATTACGATTACAAATACGATTACAAAAGATGGTCATAAACTGGGGGCACTTTTCATTAGACAGTCATAGATCAGAGACACATTATATGAGACTGCTAGCTATTACTGTTTGATTACAAATCAATGTTTTCACACTTGTGCTTTTTACAGCCCCCTTAAACCTACTTGTGCCACATTTGATATTTCACTCAGGAGAATCCATTATAGAAGATCCAAGCAAAAAAAAAAGCCAAACAGAAAAATAATAAGAAAAAAAAATAGAAAAGGGATGGACAGCACAGAAAAAGTAAGATAGTGTAAGAGCATTAAACTGCCAGAAGCCAGTCTAAAATATTTTCCTTTACTGGTCTAAGCACCTAGAAAAGGAAAACACAGACCATCTGCATGGGCTCTGAGGTCTGCAAAATAAATGCCAATGGACTGCAGATTGGACACCAGAGCTTATTAACATCTTTGGTTTTGAAATGTCATATGAAATATATTAGTAGTAAAAATACAACAGAGCAATGCCCAAAGTACAAGTTACAGAAAAATTTGTTTTGGACTGCAATGCTCTCACCATCAATGGATGACCCAACTTTCAAGGAAGAATCTGGCTCTTTAGCAGAGGTAGTGCGTGTGTTAAAGAGGCTGGACGTGGAAGTGGAAGGCTGAGGTTCCTCAGAGGTAAAGGAAGAATCTTGAAGTGGAGACAAAACCTGCGTCTCCTCGCCGATCCCTGAGGTATCTAAAAATAGATAGGGGTGTACAAAACCAGCACGTTAATTTGAAATGTATGGGCTAGTCTTTAACACATAAGGAAACTGACAGTAGCAATGGTTGGTCGGGTGTATGGCCACCATCACTGTCACCTTCATAATTACATTGGGAAATAATACGGACAAATTAAAATAAACATTTGTGTGAGAATCTACCAGGCAGACATTAGCTTAACACTGGTTTGCCAAAAAAACTGAAAATGTGCATGGAAAGCACTGGCTGGGCTCCAGCCTGCTCAATATTGTACAACGCAACTGGATAAGGGCCTAGTTTTTATTTTTACAGCAGGGCTGAAGGAGGCAGAGACTCCTCTTTATCACTACATGGGAGAGCCTATTCAAACAAGAGATTGCAAATTCCAAAGAAAAAAACTTCTAAAAATCCATATTTATAATATAGAAAAATAGAATTTTTATACTCCTGTAAAATCCTTTTCTCTGCGTTCATTGAAGGACACAGGAACAGATCGTAGATCATGCACCGTAGGATTATTCGGCTGTTTGAGATCCGCAAACCACCAAAGAATCCTACGGTACATGGGTACATGATCTACAATCTCTTCCTGTGTTCTTCAATGAACGGAAGAGAAAATGAATTTTCGCACATATGGGCTGCTACAACCTGAAGGAGACAACCATCTGCAGTCCAGCTAACATACCTTCTGGTTCTTGTATATTGTCTTGTGCTGAACTCAAGGACTTGTACAGATATGCAACATCTGTAAACAAACAACTAGATTAACAAACAACTAGTTCATTTTACATTGGAAACAAAATATTGTATGCTATGGTCATAGGTGAGAGCGTTTGTGATACAAAATGTTAAAAGTTTGACATCTGCTATGCTGGCAGTCTGCTTCCTTCTTGTCAGATAATTCTGGTTTTCCAAAAAAACGTTTTTTTTATACTGATTACAAAGCGATAAAACAGTTTACATTTTAAAGTGAACCTGTGGCCAGGCAAAGAACACTATAGTGTTCTTAACAAGCAGTAGCTTGTTAAGGTAGCCTGCAGCTAAACAGGTCAGAGATGGCTTGTTAAAAATATGTAAATAATTGAATATCCATACCCTGGCCACAGATTCATTTAAAGCCAGCCACTGAATAAGTGATTATATGATCACAAAGCATGTGCACCAGTATGCAGGATGATGCCTGCTCCTTTGTTAAGTTGTCCACATCACTGCTTGCGTGATGTGGACACTTCCTATTGGCTGTCCAGTGTCGGTTTCCTCTCAGGATTCAGAAGCAATTATGTAGGCAATGACATCAGCGTGTGGGAACCTGTGCTGGATTACCGCTTCTCCATTCCAGGAAATTGTGTCAGCGAGGAACCCAGACTTAGGCAAGTATAAAATGCTTCACAAAATAGAATATGAAAATAAATAAATAAAAAACAACCTCTGAATGGGTTAGAGGAGATAAAAGGGGGCAATACATTTTGTCCAGAGGGGGGGCTTTAAATGCAACATTTTCCCATTTGCACCCTGTAGCAGCTGTCAGGGGGTCTACAAAATCACAAAAGAACTAACCTGTAAGAAAGACACATACAGTAAGTATCCATAAGTGCCCACTGCACCAATTTAATTTGGCTCTTCAAACTAGTCAAACAGTGGGCCGTCCTGCAGACCCCTAGACACAATAGCGGTGTAGGGGTCATTGGGAGGAACCACAATAGCCAGAGAAGGATATGTTATTTCACACGCCTGGCAGTGTTGAATCAGGTCAGTGCCAGTAGCACTGCTACAATGTGAAGTTTGTAAGCAAATCGGCCAATGGACAGGTACGCATAAGGCTGTTCTCTTTACAGGTTAGTTCTTAGTACCTGTAGACCTGCACTTTGAAAGTACTGTATTGGCTGTATAAGACTACTTTTTATGACTAAAAACATCCCCCGAAAATTGGGGGTCGTCTTATACGCAGGGTATACAATGTATACCTTTAGTTCGTTTAGGCCAAGGTGGCCCAAAACAAACATCCCTAATCTGTCAGCCCGCTGGATGTGTGGCAATACTGTATGTACAGTAGCTTCGGGTACATACAGTAGCTGAGCCAATCACGGTGAGCGATGTACACAACCTCTGCCAATCCAAGCAAGCTTTGTATTCATTAATAGAATACATTGTTCGCCATGATTGGCTCAGCACGGTATACCGTATGTAGCTGAAGCTACCGCACATCCATCCATGATATTTTTAAATGGTGTTGCCTCGGAAGTGGGGTAGTCTTATATGATGAGTATAGCCGAAAACCTATGTTTTAAGTGGAAAATTAGGGGGTCGTCTTATACACCCAGTCGCCTTATACGCCGGCAAATACGGTATCTGTTTTCCTTTTTCAAATGGGTTACAGTGTGCTCTGATCACAGACCCCGGCTGAAGGTTTAAACTCCTGGGCAACATAGTACTCATACCCCTTGGGCTTGGTACCAGGAGTAGCGGGGCTAGTGTATACTTGACCAAAAGTCAAGGACCTATGCACAGCCAAAGCTAAGGATGCAGGAGCTCCACAGAGACAAAAAATTGATATAAGCATTAAAGCTGAACTATGGGGGGAAAAAAAGTTTATCTAAAAGGAGAAATATGGAATGGGTGAAATACACTCATCCCAATAGGTAAAGCTGATGTGTGACACTAAAGCTGTCACATGCCGGCTCTATAGATCGAGAACTGAGTGATCACAAACTGCTTACGATCTTCTCCTCCATTCCAGTAAGAATATGTGTGCCTCTTGCATTTAGAAAATATTTTGTTTAGCCCAAAGTTCAGCTTTAAAGCATGTATTTGCAGTCACTACCAGGTACTCAACATCAGAAGTATTAACTTGATTACATTTTAGGCCATGCCATTTCGGAGACCTGCCATAGATTTTTTAATTGTACTTTTACTAAAGGTTAAAAGAAAACAAAACCAAAATAAAATAAGTAAGTAGTATGAAGGTGCAGCAGCAGAAAGAAGTAGTGATACATTATTTGAATAGCCACCATAGAATTTTAGGGAGTCTAGAGCTACAGGACCTTTTTGAAATTATCACTAAAGTCATAGCTATCGGGGGCGTGGCCAGCGGCTTCATGTAGGCAGACGTGTATAGGAGAGCTCCCGCCGTATATCCTGCAATAGATCCTGGGACACCCTGTCTATTGGCCCCTACCTTCCTCTCCTTCAATCGGCACACTCCTGCCTTCTGCCCGATCCACCCGCCTGCGCTCCGGTCACTGCCCGCGTCCGCCATGTCCAAAAAAAAGGACAATCAAAAAACGGGACCTGGGCCGCAAGATGGCGGCGGCCCGCACGGAGCGCCTCACACGATGCAGCAGCACTGCAGGGAGAAGGGCAACGAATTGAATGTATTCTTGCTAACTTTTATATCCCTCCGCCATTCTCCAGCGGTGCTCTTAAGGATTTCGCCAAATTCCTAACTGATAAGCTTCCTATTCCTGTTATTGCCGTTGGGGACTTCAATAATTGCATGGACCCTTATAAAGGACAGGTTTCCTAGAGCAGGCTCTGCTGAATCTCCGCTTATCACTCCCTTTAAGAAAATATGCTCCGAACTGGGTCTTTTAGATCTTTGGCGGATGCTCCACCCTCTAGAATATCAGTATACATGTTGCTCCAGCACACACAATACGCTATCTCGGATCGATTATGCTCTGGGCACATCCGAAATGCTCCCATTTGTCAGATCAGCGGAGATTCAGCCTAGATGCTTATCTGACCATTCCATGCTTCTCCTGGGCCTATCCACGGGCCGGCATCCCTTTTCAGTCAACTGGCGGCTACACCCCTTCTGGCTGTCTTTGATGTCCGACAGAGCACTGCTGGAGAAGGACATTTGCTTCTTCCTGTCAATCAACGTACCTTCTGCCCCTCCTGGGGTGGTGTGGGACACCTTGAAGGCCTACCTGAGAGGCCTGTTTATCAAGAGCATTAGCTCCATCAAATCCTCCTCTAGAAGGGCTGAGATGGAGGCACGTCAGTCGGTGGCGGAGAGTGAGGAGGTGTATGTGGGGGACCCTTCTGGGGGTACTCTCCGGGCCTGGAGGGAGGCACGGGCGCACCTGGAGAACCTACTTAAGCAGAAATCCCAACGTAAATTGTTTTTTTCTAAACGGGTGTACTGGGCGGAGGGAGATGCTACGGGCAAATTGAGTCAAAGCTATCATAATTGTAGTTTTATTTTTTAACATGAAAAACATTTGTAACTTACTTTGTTCTGGCTCATTTTTCTTATAAACAAGGTAGATAATATCACCATTCTTTAAGGGATATGTCTGTTTCTTTACCACCTTCTGCTGGTTGATCACAGTGCCATTTGTGCTGCAGGAAAGTACATAAAAAACAGAGTAACATGAAAACTGTAATCACTGCAAACACACAACAGTATTTGTAGTCTATTCATACACAACTAAAATTAACAACTTTCCATACTGCTAATCAAAGAGAAATATAGTTACATTTAGATTCTGCACTTAGTTTATGGCTTTAGGTTTGCCTTTTCTAACACAGGCATACTTGGTCTGAGACTGCTGATGAGAAGGATGGCAAGTTATGGCAAAAAAATTAGCTAGTTTCAGAGTTCTAAAGTTAGCATTACTTGTACACAACCCTTATTGAGGTCATAACCATCTGTTAGTTTAAAACAACATGGTCATCACCCAAAATTATCTTAAAGCACAGTTCCTTGCAAAAGAAGAAGTATCATACTTACCACTTCAGGGGCCTGTGTCTCCTGTCTACGCTCCAATGAAGCACTACAGCCTCTGTCATATCCCTCACTATAGGAGGCGTGTGTGTGTGTGAGATGCCTGTGTCCCTCATACCACTGCTCTTTCCTATAGTGATGTAGGGGCCAGAGGATCGAAACAACGCAAACTGTATGGAAAACAGGTATCCCACACTCTTAGAATCTTCAGCATTCGTCACTTCTAGCAGAGCTTCAATGCAGCAAAGATAGGAGACAGGCTGCCAGAGAAGTAAGCATAACACTTCTTTTGTAGGGAAGATTTTTTGGGGGTGATGATCATGCTGCTTTAAGATGATGAATTCCAGTCCTCAAGGCCAGCCAAATGTTTTTCAGTTCTTTACATTGACTTAAAGGAGAGAGTCTAAAGCTGGCCATACACCTATCGATTTTCTGCAGATTTTCTATGTTCAGATGGACAAAGTGCATCAGATTCCTCCATCTATGCTAAACTGTGTGGATGGAGGAATCTCCTGCTGGGCCAAGCTTCAGTATCTTGCTAGTCGGTCCAGCTGGCTCTCAAAATACCTGAACAATCTGATTGGATACAGGCATTGTTCAGGTATTTTGAGAGCCAGCTGGACCGACTAGCAAGATACTGAAGCTTGGCCCAGCAGGAGATTCCTCCATCCACACAGTTTAGCATAGATGGAGGAATCTGATGCACTTTGTCCATCTGAACATAGAAAATCTGCAGAAAATCTATAGGTGTGCGGCCAGCTTTAGTGTTATTCTTTTAAAAAGTTGAGTCCCAGATGTTGTTTTAGAAAAGGTGTTGGGACTGCACTTGTTTATGCCAGTGCCACTAAAACTGCACCCGGTTTCAGCAGCAATGCAGGGCTCCAACAGGGTTTAAAGGAGAACTATGAGGTGAGTGATTTCCACTTATTCTCATAGTTAGAGCCGACCTGTGACAAAGAAGCTGTCACAGGTCGGTTCTATTGAACTGTAAATGAGTAGAAATATGTAGCAAATCTGCTCACTTCCCAATCGTCTCCCTGCAGTGAGCGGTGACTGGCAGTCACTGCTCCGCGCAGGGATTCCCCCCTCCCCTCTCTGAACCGCCAGTGCTGAGTGGAGGAACGAATGGGGGGAGGGGTGGGCAGAGCCCGCTGTCACCTACGCAGCTGGTGTATCATGACAGTACTGTTGGGATCCGTCCTTGTTGCGGTGCTCTCAGTATATCATGGGCAATTGCCCGCTATAAACTGAGCTTTGGATCACGAGAGGAGCTTAGTATATGTCTTCTGGTGACCCTGAAGAGAACTATGGGGAAAAACACTTACCCCATACTTCTCTTTTAAATGGTGGAACTGCCAACTGTCAGTGATGACTGCGATCCTGAAATGATTAACTCCCAAATTTGCATTCCTGCTACAGAGGGACAAAGGCGTCCAAAAGTAAACAGCGAACTTTGACTTTCAATTCTGCTATGTTACATTAAAAAACAAAACAAACAAACAAAAAAACCCCAAACAGAACATTGATGTTGCTCCTCTGTAGCAAGCAAGAATATCCAGAATTTCCAGGTAGGAACATGTGACCTGCTGCCTTGTGACAGTGCCCGGGCCTAATAGCCAATTGCATGGGTACATCTGACAGTCTAACCAAGGACTTCTATCCTTAAAAGGGAAGAGTTCTAGATTCACTTAACCACCGCATTGCCCACTTCTGTTTTTTTTAAGGTTCTACATGTTGTGCATTAGGATTGCCCTTCTGCACACAACTTTTATAAACAGTGGTTATTTTAGCTGTTGCCGACTTCATTTCTCCTAAATAGGTGTTTCTGACTACAGAACTGCTGCTGACTTTTTTTTTTGTGCAACTTCTACATCTGGCACCAAAGATCATTCCACGGTTAAAGACATTTAGACCTAGCATCTTCCCTATTTTAATACTTGGGATAAACAACACCTGAACCTCTTGTCCATGTCTGGGTGCAATATGTTGCAGCCACATACAGTAAGGGAAAAATAAAAACATGCAGTACATCTCTCTAATGCGTGCACATTTCCCCAAGTTTTATCCCTTCAAAGACCCTGCAAGTTTAAAAAATACCGGTTGATCTTCCAAAAATGCCCTTAACTTTATCTTCTGTTTTTTTGTTGTGGACTGACAGCACCGAGGACCAGTCTGTGGCCTGACAGGAACTGGGCCGCCCGCAGTCCTGCTCCTTTTTAAGATCTTTCACATAGCTCCTTGCGACCAAGCAAGAGAGATCAGAGGAGGCTGTGCCTTGTGTACCGTTACCTCCGCGCCGTGTACACCCCCTCACCCCCCATCAGCCAGGCCGGGGAAACAGCAGCAGCACCATAACCGTGTGTGCGTCCAGGACCACTGCCTGCCTGTTCCACTGACCCTCCAATGTAGCCATCACATATGTGAGTAGTAAGATCCCATATTCCAAGAATTGCTTAGAAAAAAAGTCTTATTTGTTGCTTCAATGGTTTACAAATGGCCACACTAGTGGCAATCTGACAAAGTGATCATCTCAGGGAGAGACAACAGGCCTGCAATGTCCAGGAGACAGCCATGCAGAGGAGATGCTTAAAATAAGTACTCAATTACAAAGACATGGAAATGTACTGTATCAGAACACAACAGTACAATACAATAATATGATGTGGCTACAAAGACTGATTTGTGCACTACCCTCCTACCAGCTAAAACTTAAGAGAGTTCATCTGCACTGCAAGATATATAACGTTCTCTTCAGTCCGCTGTTTTGGACTGAAAATCGCAAGTAATGATGTCAGCCCTGCCAGTTGTCTTTTGCAAACTACTGAATCGATCTCACTCTCCACATGTCAATAATGATTTATGAGAGAACACAGGAAAGTTAACCATACACCTTACGATTATCGTACGAAACTTTTCATCCGATGATCGAACCGTCGTACAATTGTCGTACGGCAGCCCCATCATGCCCCGATTATCGCGAGGTTCAATCAGCGGTAGTTAAAAAAAACAAACACCTGGACATATTGCGGTAATCGACCGCACGTATTTGCGCTTGCGCATGAGCAGTGTTAGTCGTACGACTTTTGACGTACGGAAACGCCACCAACCTTGCCAAAATCGTACATTCGACTGAAGTTTTCTAACATGCAGGAAAGACAAAAGTTGTACGATTGCACAGTACTGGCAGTTGCACACTACCCATACACCTTACGATTGTTGTACGAAAAGTCGATCGCATACGATTATCGTACGATAATCGTAAGGTGTATGGGCACCTGAAGAGTGAACATGACAGCTCTACATTTTTCCTCAGGATCAGGTGAGCATATCTGCTTGATTCCATCCCCTATAGAAAAACGAACACTTAACCCTTGCAATGTGGGGATAGCCTCACTGCAAGGAAAGGTTTTTAAAATGCCCGGAGTTCTGCTTTTAACAAGTGTTTTGTATACGAGTATTATAGTAACCCAAAAACTATCTACTAGGGATTGGAAAATGAAATCCAATATTGCAAGAAAGCCATATACAGTACACTTCATTATAAAATATACCCAGTTTTTATTGCCCTTGGCTGAGCCTTCTAAACCATTTTCATATACATGAAGCAATGTATGCAAAGTTACCTAGTGTCCTCTAATGAAACAAGGCCAGACTTCTCATCCACTGTGATTTTACAGTGTTCTCCAGACACCAACTTGTTTCCAGGGAATGCCAGGTCACAGCCTGTAGGAACAAAAACAGATCAGATCTACCACATTATACAGAATAGTGTTAGCAATAAAGCATATGACTTTCCCCTTAAATCCCTGATCCCTTGTGTTAACAAGGGGTAGCAGGCATGGCCAGCAGCAACAGGGGGGCTTTATAGGGGTTTTCTGCCTTCCTCTGGATCAACAGTGGGTAATTGTGGGCATAGCGTTCTGTTTAGGCTTTTTCTTTTTGTTCCCCCCCATATCTCTATAGGTTAAACTCGATGGACATGTTTTTTTTCAACCTACGTAACTATATAAAGGATAGTGGCTAATGAGAGGTCGTTGGTTTTGGATCAGTTTTCTAAAAAACTGTTCACATTCTTTAGTACATACAGATGTTTCCACACAACCAGCCTGGGTGGCAATTCTGTAGGATTACATTACCTAAAGTCTTTTCACCTGATTAATGTTTTAGGGTCTGCCACAGTCAGACACCCTCAAGCTAAGCGTATACACTACAACTAAAGGTGGCCATACACTCTGCAACCATCGCAAGACTTTAGTCTTGCGATGGTTGTACAGGGATTTAAAAAAACGTACGATCTGCCTATCTTGGACAGGCAGATCGCACTCTCGATCATCGCAAGCCCGCCCCCCTGAGGGGCGGGCGTCCGGTGACCGCAATGCTGAACGGGCAGTGTGCGCGTGCGCACACCGGCCCGTTCGGCATTTGTCTTCCGAGCACCGTTCTAACCAGCCGAGAATCGTACGATTCCCGGCTGGTTTTCGAACATACTGGTTCGACGGAAGACGTGCGACCGTACAGTAGAAACGGTCGCACGTCTCCGTTCACACTGCTCGATTATCGTATGAAAAACCGATCGCATACGATTATCGTACGATAATCGTGCAGTGTATGGGCACCTTAACTGATCCTCATTATATAGAGATTTTAAATCATGCAAAAGCTTTTCAGATTCTCAGGTTTGTTCAATAAGGCATTACAAAATGCAGTGATAAAAAAAGTATAGTAATCAATAGCAGCCAATCAGGCCTTGGTTATAGGACACCAAAAGTGATTGATTTCTGTGGGTTACTGCACCTTGCATATCATCAGTGCCCTTTGCACTGCTCAACTGAACATGCCTAGTTAATGTAGTTAACAAATACCTACTCAATACCATTAAAGCCAGTTCTGATGGCAAAGTCTGGTCATTTGTATTTATAAATGTGTGTCTATTGGGTCACTAAGATAAAACAAAGAGGATTCTCATACATCTTATTTACTAATACAGGATGTTGTGTATTCTAACAGTTAAATATAACACTTAATATGATGGGCTACAGAAATAAACAATAACATAGTGGAAATGCATGTGTAAGCTATACCATAACTATACAAAGTAAACAGAAAAAAATAACAGTTTAAATACAAGATGTTGGTTATAGGAAATTTTAAACTGATGTAAATCTACTACTACAGTAATTATTTTCTAATGCAGGATATAAAGAAATGTTGGTGTTTCTAAAGGACTTTTTCCTTGTTTGGGATATTTTTACACAGATAAACTCCCCTAAAGCAGCTCCAATACCGGCCTACCTTTCTGTTATAGAGTTTATGCCAGAAAGATATTATTCTCTTTTTTTCTACTATATTCCGTTTGGTAGGTAAGATGTGACAAGAAAACAGATCACATTGGGGGGACTTTATCACAGCAATTGCGAGTGTTTGAACTTGCACGGAATATATTTGCACCAGATTTAGGATACTAGTGTAATGTTGTTGATAAATGAGGTTTAATAGACTCCAGGAAAGAAGACTCGTAACTCCAGGCAAAAAGCTTAACTGTCGCTTCTTGAAGAAGTGGTCGCGGGGACTTCTTAAGTTGTGATTGTTTTCTTAGGTGATGCTCCAGTTTCATACAGCCCAGAACAAGTGCAGATGAAAACAGGTGCAAAACAGTTGCAAAAAACGTGCATATGGAAAAGTAGTGCAAGCTCTGATCAAAACAGGGGCACATGTTAAAAGACAGATTTGCACATAAAAAAAAAAATAGAAAAAAAAGGAAGATCTAAGAGGCTAAGACTGTCGCAATTGCTCTGATAAATCCCCTCCCCCATTATATTTTGGTAACTAGATGGGTCTAATATCTGTAAGTCAGTATATGAATTCCTTTTTCTCTTTTTTTTTTTTAATTTCACTGTCCTCTATTTATATTTTCTCCACCTTTACATGCATGCAGGCCATGCTGTCCAACAAAATTGATGGCTACACTATCACAGTTACATCCCCAACACACACTGGTGCATCCTCTATACCAGGGGTGCCCACAATTTTTTTTTTGTTAAGATCTACTTTTCAAATGACGAGCTACATGAGATCTACCAACGAAAAAAAACCCTCCCTCGCTCTCCTGGCTGTCTCTCCTCGCTCCCTCTACTGGCTGTCATTCCTCGTTTTCTCTCCTGGCTGTCTCTCTGCACTCTCTTGGCTGTCTCTCCTTGCTCTCTCCCCTGGCTGTCTCTCCTGGCTCACCTTGCTGTATTTTGCAAACAGGCTGTGTAAACTAATATTCTTTGATGTAATACATAGCACTTCAACCACCAGTATCCAACAGAAAGGTGTCAGGGAGCTTGGCTCAGCCGACTCAGGCTAATAGGTTATCATGTGTGCACAGCTAAATAAATATACCAAAATGGAATAGTGGCCGCCATTCACACCCTTCGTGATCTACCAGCATCAGCTTTGAGAGCTACTGGTAGATCACGATCTACCTAATGGGCACCCCTGCTCTATACTGTGCGGCTAAGGGCACTTCTGGGTTTTGCCTGTATCTGCCATTTAAACTCAATCAGTACATACAGTCTCTGCCTGAGCAAGTTCTCTGCTTATCTGAGTTACTGAAGCCAATATTTACCTCTGCATTAGCCAGTCAGTATTTGCCTCAGCATTACTGGTAAGCTCCGCTGCACCCACAGTCTCCAGTGCACTTGCAGCCCCTGTTGCACCTCAACTGATCCCACAGCCTCTGCAGCATTCACAGTCTCAGCCTCCGCTGAACCTGCAGTCCCTGCTCTATTTACAGCTGGAATCTCTGCAGTTCTCACTGCATCCACAATAAGAACCTCCACTGTGTCTGTAGCTTCAGCCCCCATTGCACCTACAGGCTCAACTGCATCCACAACCTGAACCTCATCTGCACCTACAGCCTCAAGCCTCTGTTGCACCTCCTCTGCACCTGTGGCCTCAGGTCTCAGTCCTGCATCCAGGTCCCCAGGTGCTGCGTGCCTCTCTCACTCCAGTTCCTAGTTACCTGGTACCTTACCTCCTTGGTGTCTGCAAGAATCTTTTGTGTGAGCTTGGAGTAACCAGCAGTTAAGCCCAAACTCCCATGAAGGGATCCCTGGTGAACCGCCAGCTACCTCTTCGATTCCAGATGACCAGGGTCCTCCTACCAGCTTTTGACATACTGACAAAAGGTGCTTACAACAGTCTGAAATGAGGCAGGCATATGGAGGAAGAACTACCGTATTTTTCGCTCCATAAGACGCACTTTTTTTTCCCCCAAAAGGAGGGGGAAAATGTGCCTACGTCTTATGGAGCGAATACCTATTGCCCGACGCCCGGGACATGCAGTTTCGGGCGTCGGGCGAGTAGTTTCTTTTTGTACATTCAGCCCTGCTCCTGACAAGCAGAGCTGAATGTACAGTGGGAGCCGCTGCTCGTTTAATACAAGGGACCTAATTATATCCCTTGTATTAAATCGAGCGATTGTGTCCGCCCCCCGCCGTGGTTTCCTCTGGGGGACCGTGATCAGTCACTGTCCCCCATAGGAGCTCACCATAGAGCCCCTTGAGCAGACGGAGAATGCCGTTCTTCGTCTGCGCTGTGTGATTACTGAGACAGCGCCACCTGTCTCAGCGGTCACTAACTGCAGCTTCTGTGACAGAATTTCCGTCACAGAAGCCCTGCGTCCTATCGTCCGGAGTGTCTTATAGACCGCAAAATAAGGTAGTCACTAGTTATCTCACAGATTTTTCCCTATTACTGACTTGCCAATGCCTTGTTCTGTACTGTGTCTTTGTGTGGAGACAGCAATCTTGGAATAAACAGCACTTTGCTACCTCGTGTCAGTCTCTAGTACATCACACAGCACAGTCCTGCAATGTCCCCATGTTTTGTCTCTCCGAGGTCTCTAACTTTCTGTACTGGGCTGACAACACTACCTCTGTTGCACTGCAGAGATGTACTGTGTATGGTTATTTCCTAATTTACCCAGTTATATACTTTAAAGACCATTTCAACCTTTGTAAATGATTAGCATTTATTGTGGTAATGTAGAGGTGCAGTGATGATATATATTTGTGCACATTTTCATGACTCACATTGCAAGATTTCTTCATTTTTTTAATCAAGTTTTTATCAGGCCTGAAGCCTAGAAATTCAACATTTTCTCCACAGGAAGCTCAGTCTGACACCGGGATCGGATATAAAGTAGGCTCTAAGCAGCTCTCCACCCTCCCTGTTATTCATTGCAACACAATCAGTAAAACAGCAACTCTGCCTTTGCACACAATACACTGTCCGAGGAGGGGGTTGCCATATGAATACTAAATGAATAGGGGGTGGAGAGGCAATTTGTAAACACATCACTTGCAAAGCACAATTGCAGTCATTTCCATGAGAATATGAAGAGGAAAGCTAACAAAAAAAAAAAAAGTACATTTCTGTGTTCGTATACAGCAACTGCATATGCCTGCTTCACGTTTACTTGGTGTACATTGCTGAAGTATGTTTGTTTTTTTTTTTAAATACCTACGCAAAGGTGGAAATGGGCCAGCAGTGTAGTATTGTCACTCAGGAATGAAAGAAAGCATTCGATTCCTGGTTGGTGAAATAAGTCAGAACCTTGATGTAAACCTCCTGGAGTAACAGGTTCTGAGATTCGAAACCTACAGATTCGCAGCCAAAATGGGATAACACCTATTTTATATTTGTTACATGTTCACATTTCCACAGCATAAGCTAAAAAATAAATAAATAATGCTTCTTGCAGTTTAAATTGCTTTTACTTGGCTTAGGGTTTTTTGGCTTCTTAAGGGTTTAAACTTCTACTTGCTTCCCCTTCTTTGTAATGTTAGGAATCGGTTTGTTCATTATAATTTGTAAAGTAGATTTGAACACTGGCTGTCCTAACAAAAGGATTATGGATTAAAAGAATGGCTTGTGTATTATATGTTAATGAAGTCAATGAGAGAAACACAATCTTCAAATTTTAGTCTTATTTCTACACGGACAGATCACTGTGAAGGCGCTTAGAAAAGAACCTGGCTTCAGCCATGTTGCTTGCTGCAACAAAACATCTAAAAAGGTAAGACATATTCATAAAAATACATTTTTCATTATGCTGCGTGAGTAGGAGCACATAACACACCGAGGGGTCAGTGAAATAAAAATATACTTTTAGTAAACCGTGTCATTCCTCCTGCTATTCCACCTAACATTACCCGTGCATAGGGGCTGCTGCTCTCTCTTATCACTCTAGCAATGCCTAGATTACAGCTGAATATCTGGGCGAATGCTGTTCGCACAGCATTACAGCTGCTAGATGGAACGCAGGAGCGCAAGAAATTCCTATGCTGGTCTGGCTCAATCTAGCAGCTGTACTGCAATGTGCACAGCATTCACCCAACTGTAAGCTGTGTGAAGTGTTTATACATCAGCCCCATAGTGTAAAAATACACTCAACTTACTTTCAGCATCCTTGCTTCGGGAAAGAAGGGATCATATGTAGACAGACTGTAAAATTCAACTTAACCTTCTAAAATTTGAGTTCCAGTCTAGATTTTCACAGGTGCTAAAAAACAGCTGTGACATGAGATGGGGGCAATAAAAAGCTTACAACCACCTCTATGCACAGGTACTGTTAAATGGGCTAGCAAAAAGAAGGACATGGTTAACTTTAAGTGATACTAGAAATGCTTTGAGAAGCTCAGGAAATAGTCTTTGAAATATAAAATAAAAACTCACCTTGAGTGTTAAATAAAAGATTCACACAGACCCATAACAAAGAAGAATTAAGAATATAAAAAAGCCAATCTGCAAAATGGCCACCATCAGTCTTTTAAAAAGCCCTATTTGCATCTCAAGTGGTAACAATATAATTCCTATGGGGTTTTTTTTAATTGGCAACCATTTGTATGTAAAAAACACAGAGGGAAATGTATCAAATCTGGAGCAGTTCCCCATGGCAACCAATCATCTTCTCTCTTTCATTTCCAAATCTTAACTGAACAAACAGAAGAGAGAAGCTGATTGGCTGCCATGCATAGCTGCTCCAGTTTTGATAAATTCCCCACTGCGTATGGGGAAAACAGTCATAACATATGTGGAGGAATTCATAGAACTGAGGGTCATGCCTCCTCTGCATGTCACACCAGCTGTCAAGCACAGATACAGCACTGACAGCAGGGAAGGGGGAAAGACAACTATTTATTCTGGTTGTCTAGTTCAGGAGATCCGCTAGTTTGCATATTAGCAGCCAATCCTGGTTCAGTAAGAGAGAAAACATTTGTAATAGGAAATATCCAGAGATGTGAACAGACAAATATTAAAGACTATATAAAGTTTGTATGCACACGATTCATCTATAACCTTTTTCTCATGCCTGAAATGGTATAGGTTACACAATTACCTTTCTTTCTTCCAATTGTCCATTCCTTCTTGCACAGGAAAAGCTCAGAAGCTGCCTCTGTCTCCGCTCCGAGCAATCGGCTCAGCTTGCCCCAGGGCTTCTTTTCCCCTAAGCCTTCCATCTCAATTCACATCTGAAACAATCAGGGAAAAGCCACAATGAGTTGGGGGCAGGGAGAAGCAAACTTATGCATCAGAGAGACGAGAGAGAGGTCCCCTCCCCACCAACCAGACACAACAGTAGCAACGGCTCAGACTAGAGTACATGCTATTATTCCATCCAGCTGACATCCAAGGTACTAGAGACAGGCATAATAGCATTAACCCTTACATCGCAAGCAACAGTGCCGCAACAAAAGAACAATATGGCAATATGTTTTGGTGGATGAGTCCCGGCTAGCTGCAGTGATGCTGCTTTCCGGCATGATGTAGAATGCACAATACAGCCTTGCTTTATTCTTTGAAGTTCCTTGTACTGTTTCATTATATTACAGTTAATTGGTATCAATGAACCTTACCATGAAATCCACATTGTTTCCTGTAATCAGTGAGAAAATTAGCACTGAATAAAATCAAATATAGCGTAGTATGGAAGTCCTGAACACAAGACGCCTGTGACACAAAGGATAGGATTGTGAGGTTATTCTTCCATGCTTTCTGCCACCCGTGACTACTACTAGTAAGAAGAGGGATGCATTAGACAGCAGACATGCAAAGACATTATTGTCCTTCGCCTTATTCTCGGAGGTTTTGCTATTCCAGTCTGAGAGTGGGGGTTGGTGGCAGCTGCCTGCGAATGTGGGAGTATGATTGGGTGATGAGGTGCCATGGAATTTGAGTCCACGGTGGGGAGGTGCAGGGTTTAGCAAGGCAATGCTCTTATGTATGTGGGAAAATTTCGCCGTGAACAGTTTGGTTCCTGCTTAAAATAATAAAGCCTGCCCAGAACAAAAAAAAAAAAAGAAAAAAACATTTAACCCCTGCACCTAGAATCGCAGCGCACAATACAAGCAATGCTTTTCATATGCGCACTGCTAGGTGGCAGAATACTTGTGCTTTCGGGCTGGGGGGTGCAAATGATGAACTGTGGAAGAAAAGAAAAACCAATACATAAACACAGGAAAAAACACAGGAGAAACGTACCAAAAGAAAGACACAGCACTGCAGAAACACACATCTGCCTATTAAAAACATTAGCTGCAATGGAAACATCTGAAAGCTATCAAGAGTCACTGTTGTCGAATTTACCTTTGTCGTTTTCAGAAAGGAACATGATCCTGAGCAAACATCACTGCAAAGCCATGCTGGTAGGATCACTGACTCCTGTCTAAATTAACATGTGTCTATGTGAGATAAGGACCTTAGATTGTAAGCTCCTGAGGGCAGGGACTGATATTAACGTGCACTGTGTAAAGCACTAGTCAGCGCTGTATAAATCACACCTGTAATGAGTCAATAAATCCCGCCTGTAAAATCCAGTCTGCCCACCATCTATTAAACAAGGTTGATGCAGGAATAGTTTTAACTAAAGGAAACAGACTGATCCCTCCAAGACATTATGGCCTGCGGTCTGTCCTAATGAGGAGGCCTAGTGATCAGGGAATAGCAAACCACTGAAAACTAAAATAGACATGGCTGGCAACAAGTAGAACAATCTGGACAATATATACTCACAGGAAGAAAGAGCAGGACTATAAAGAAGCAGAATGTCCTAGTCATGTACGAGTGCAGCTACAGACACAACTTCATCAGAACACAGGGCTCGCCTAGTCCCTGGCACTAGCAGGGAAGGAGGAGGTGCTCACGTACATTACTGAGCCTCCAGCACTGGGCCTGTACTCTCCTGCCTCCTCGCACCGCACTGACACTTCGTCACAGCTTTAGCTACAGGGTGGCAGCGTCCTGCCATGCGGCTGTCCCGGTCACTGCCCACCCGGGAGACCATTACCAGCTCTCCTGTCTCCTCCGACGTCTCATCCGCGGCCGCCTCCCTGTCACAACACAAGCCAGGCAGCGTCAGCTGCTCAGGGGGCGGAGCCTACTCGGAACGTGGCGTCTCCTGTGGAAACCCCCCCCCCTCTCCCGGTGTAATGGGCGGGGCCACAGCGGCGACGGAGAGCCCATCTTTGATGAGGGGAATGCCAGTAGGTCGTCCTAGTTCTACCTGCAGTGGTGTGAGGTGATTTGAACAGGAGTCTGTGTACGCAGGGGACAATGCAGGCTGCTACTGAGCATGTTGGAGCCTAGACCCAGACTCGGGAACAGTATAGGCTTAGATTGTTCTGGAACAGGGTGACCCCAGAAAAGCACTGAAGTCAGAGACACCAAGGATGGGGATGTGTAACTACAAGAGAACCTCATAACTTTCACAACTCCCTTCCTGTACTTGGACAATCAACATGTGCACATTCCATGGTGATTGGAAAGGCATATTCAAAAAATTAAAGCAGAACTCTGGGCAAATCCTATCATAACCCTGCACTGCATGCACTATTTTATGCCATCGCACTGGACCAGAATGCATGCATTGATGTGCCACGCATCATCATCTTCTGGTCCAGGCGATTGCACTGCGGGAGGGGGTGTGTGGCTGCGGTGCCATTGGCTTAAATGCACCGCCACGCCCCAGAACACAGGGAGCCGACCAGGATGCAATCCAGTGCGTTGCAGCAACTAATCGTGCTAGAACGCACTGGAAGTGGTGTGAACAAGCCCTGAATTCTGCTCTATACTCTGTACTGATCTGCCACATCTACCCCTGCAGCGACTCACCACCCAAGACATCAGGCCAGCACCCTGGAGCAGAACAGTAGCACAGAGTATGTAGCAAATTCATATATTATTCTTCATTGCTGTATAATGTATTACTGGGATTTGTAGTCCTCTATAGCGGATGGTATTATTCTTCAGGGGTAGAACTACCAGGGGCACAGAGGTTTCATCTGTGACTAGGCTCCGGTCGCTCCACCGCTGTCCTAAAATCATTAGTCTGTATTGTCTTAGAAAAACTGTCACATGACACTAAAAAAGAAAGTGTCAGGAATTGGTATCGGCGAGTACTCAAGGAAAAGTATTGGTACTAGTACTCAGCCTAGAAAAAATGGTATTGGTGCATCCCTACTCTCCTCCATGGACATACAAAAGCTAATGAACTACAAGTGCGGTGCATAGGCAGCCATGGGGGGCGGAGGGGCACAAAAATCCTTGCACCGTGCCCTGGCTTAAGCGGGGGGGGCAGGGGGGTGGGGTGAGGCTGAAGAGAGCTGTCTAAGAGCAAGCCAGGATCGTGTTTAGGGGGACAGTTAAGAAAATGAGCAATATAAATAGTCCTTCAGAAATGTCTCTGCAACAGGTTTACCGAACTGTACGTCTGTATTCCTGGGCAGCAAAGTGTGGCAGTTGGCAAGGTTTTAGGGCTTGTTCACACCAAATCCAGTGCGTTCCAGCACGGTTGGTGGCTGCAATGCTCTGGATTGCATAGAGCAAGCCTCCCTGTGTTCTGGGGGCGGGAGGGGGGGTGGTGGTGCACTCAAGTCAATGGCACCACAGCCATGCCTCCCGGCACGCGTGGCACAGCAATGCCCGCGGTCCGGTGCAATTGCAGGAGACTTTCATTATGCGATCCAGTGCGTTCCGGGTCACTAACTCTGCTGGAACGCACTGGATTAGGTGTCAACAAGCCCTTAAAACAGATTTATTACTGAAGATGTGACGGATTTCACTCAAACAGAAGCATATTTAAGACGTGTTTAGGGTCAGGTTTTATGTTATTGCAGTAGAATAATTGGAGCAGCTGAGGAAGGAATCTATGACTCTAGCTGTAACACTGAAATACATCTATAGCAAGCTCTTACTCTCACACTGACTCCCCACCGTGAGAGCGTTACAGCCGCAGGTACTGAGCACCTCTCCACTCCAAATTCCAAGTTTCCCACAAGGTCAGCACTCCACAAATCTTCACTGAATAGAAAATCTTTTATTCAAAAGATATTGGACACATTGTGAGACCTTCAGCATAGACCACCAGTCACTAACGCATTTCACTCATAGGTTTTGCTTGATTAAGCCCAAGTTGGTGAAATGCGGTAGGGGCAGGTGGTCTATGCTAGAGGAATGTTAATGTGTCTATAATATTTTGCATAAAATATTTTTTATTCAGTGAATATGCATGGAGTGCTGTCCTTGTGGGAAACTTGAAATACATTTGTCTCCTAAATTGTCTCACTGCCCTTGTATAGCACTGGTTTGCCATACGACAGAATTGATAAATGTCCCCCAATGTGTTTCGCATGGAATTTATTGCAACATATCCAGGTTTTGAATGCGTTGTCCCCATAACTGGGTGTGAAGTTGGGGTGACCTAAGTTTGCTGACATGGGTGAAGGGAAAGCTATGGCAGCAAATGACTTCAAAGTGGGGCTGACCAGAGGGTGATGTTTGAGCAAAGAGTTAGCAGTGTAAGAGGGAAGAGTGTGCTATCCTGTTCAGTGAGTTGGTGACAACACCAGTCAGTTAGGTGGGATAAATGGGTGGCAGTATGGTACAGAATATGATCCAGGAATCCACTACGAGGAGAATATCGCTTGAGACAGGGGCGGACTGGGCCAGGGGGCAGGGTGGCAATTGCCCCCCGGGCCTCTCTGCTGCCTTTAAAAATGGCCGCTGCCCGCGGCCGTCAGGGGGCCTGTCACTGGCCCCCGCTAAAAGAATCCTCCGGCCGCCGGTGCAGTGGCTCCC
>NW_017306560.1:681771-684022 GCF_000935625.1 Nanorana parkeri
CTCTATAGCTGATGCTGTTCTGCATTGCTGTATAATGGTATTGCTGGGAATTGTAGTTCTCTATAACTGTTGGTAGTCATTATTGCTGGGATTTATAGTCCTCTATAGCTGATGGTATTCTGCATTGCTGTATAATGTGCTGAGATTTGTAGTCCCTCTACAGCTTGGAGTTAGTGGCATAACTACCAGGGTCGCAGCAGTCATATACGCGCACAGCACTGACGAGGCATCCCTCCACTACCAGTGTGCTATAATTTTCCTCAACCCATACTCTACCGCGCCTCTTCCAGGTGCGCATGTCATGAAGAAAGGGGGTCATGAAAACAGCTGATTCGGATGACTCGGCCCCACTGGAAGTGACACAGTCGAGAAAATGTATTGGATCGAGAAAAATTATAGAACACTGACTTTGACACTGTCCAGCCCCTCCCACAGCTCACAGCCCAGGAGCATGGACAGCCAGCGGCGGCCTACAGTGGGGGAGAGTGCCTAAGTAGTGGACATGGAGCGGAGTAAGGCCAGAACCATGTAGGGAGCCCAGTGGGAGGAGAGCACCATCCCCCAGCCAGTCACCCCTTTCATGGACTTACTAGGAGTCCTCACATCACCCGACCGTTCACACTACCGTTACATGGATGGCAAAAGTGGCAGACGGGCGGGGAGAATGCGGGGACGAGGCAGAGCGGGAGGGGAGCCAAGTTGCTGCACAATGGGCCTCTGGGTTGTATTTGCCCCCTGGGCTAAAAGTTGCCAGTCAGCCCCTGGCTTGAGATATATGGGGAGTCACTGTCCTAATAAACTTAATACATCCTGAGTAGGGATGCACTGATATCGGTTTGTTGGTATCAAGCAAGAATACCGATTTTTTTTCGGATACTCGCCGATACCGAGTATCGGTGCCTTGTGCCCCGATTATCAGGAAGTCACCCACCTTCCTAATTGCCTGTGAAGCCAGTGTTCGCACTTTTGCACGCACCGCGCGAGCGGTACCCTGTCCAAATGTAAAAACAGGCTGCGATGCCTGTTTACATACAAGCGATCCGCTGGCTATAGAGCGGATATCTTGTATAAGGTGCCTGTGTGTGCGTCCCCTCCGTGGCCCCCCTCCCGCTGTCCCGGGCTCCACTGTGCCCGGTGCGAGCCTGGTGGCTCTCTGACAGGGGATCAGAGGGAGATCGGTTACATATCGCCACGAACGTCGCAGTGAGAGCAATAATTCTAGGGCCTGTAATCAGTGATAAAACTAAACTGATGAGCGGTAAAAGCTTTTAAAGCGTCGCCTATGGTCAATCATGGGTATGGTCGTTTTTTGCAATTTTGCAGGTGCGCACAATTTTAAAGCTTGACATGTTTGGTGTCTATGTACCCGACGTGACCCCGTCTTTTATATTTTACCAAAAAATTGGGTAATAATAATTGTACTATAACATAATGTAAAAACATTTTATCTTATATAATAATAATAATAAAAAAAATACCAGTGGTGATTAAATAACACCAAAAGAAAGCTCAATCTGTCACCCAAAAATAGTATAAAATTCATTTCAGTACAGCGTTGCATGACGGAATAAATGTCAAAGTACCGCAGCGCTAAAAACTGAAAAATGGCCTGGACAGGAAGGGGGTGTAAACACCCTGGTTATCAAGGGGTTACTAAAGCATTGAAAAAGTCCTTAGAGTGACTGGCGCCCTATTACTGTTCACATCCCACAACCTGGCTATGGATCCACCCCTGAGAGTGAAATGTCAGCTCCTACTACACTTTGGGGGTCCACCTCAGACCTCTGGGGCCTCAGAGGGTGCTACACGTTTATTTACAAAATGGCTATTGCTCAGGAAAAGGAGGATGTAGTGAAAGCCGCTATTCCTTTTCTGATTTCTCAGCAGAGAAATGGGAGTCCTTGGAATCTACTAGAGTACTGGGGAAGAAATATGCCCTTCCAGGCAGATTTATAGCCTTGGAGGAGGTGGTTGATTGTCGCAGGCTATTTATGCTTCAGAACAGACCATCATTAAAGTTCTGATGGTTCAGGACAATTTGTACAGAGACGTTTGCTAAGCAGTGTTCTTGCCAGACCTTAAAGTCCAAGTTTAAGCCTTGGACTCAGTTCCATCATAAACCTTGTGCTCTCAAACCTACAAGCAAGTTCTTCTCACAATGACAGTACAGCCTCACTACTCAAAGTAAGGGGATGTCTGTTTGTCTTTGCTATCACCTGAACACTAAACATTTCAGATAAGTGGGTATAGG
>NW_017306560.1:684048-698930 GCF_000935625.1 Nanorana parkeri
AGAGTTTCTGGGATTTTGCTTAAACCTATTGACATTTCCAAAGCAACAGTGCACATGCACCATTCTGAATCTAAAAGCATTGGCTTCCATTCAGGAGACTTTTCTGGTCTCTGTGGACATCAGGGATCCTTGCTTGCATGGCCCCATCTTTCCAGCTCTTTTGTATGGGCATGCAACAGTACTGGTTTGTTGCATTTCCGTTTGGTCTGTCCTCTGCACCTTGAGTAATTACTATTGGAAATACAAAAGCACATGCTGTACTGATATAATAATGTTCTGAGATGTAATGTATTTTGGGCTGCAGATGGCAGTGTAGTGCAATGTTACTCTCTATGTGCATGCTTATCTATGATACACAGGAAGCTGTTTTTTCTATCTATATGTTTTTCCTCACAATTCTATATTCTGATTTAATATTCTTCTAAGCAAGTGAAACCTAAATTCAGCATTCCTCAAGATCTCAGTTAGGGAGGCACCGATACCAGTTTTTGGGTATCGAGTACCGACATTTGTTTTTCCTGTACTCAGCGATTAAGGAAGTCAGGTGGCGTGTAATGTCTCACCACCTGGCTTCCTGATTATCCGGGCGGCGTGTAAAGACTCGCCACCCGGATTCCCGATAACCAGGGAAGCCGTCTCCATGCTCCCTCGTCACCAGGTAGCAAGGGAGCATGTAGCTGGCTTCCCTGCCAACCAGGAAACCGAGCAGTGTGTAATTACTCGCAGCCCAGCTGCCTGATCCTGGAAGCCCAGGTATCGGGCTAGGCATCGGAGCATTTGGGCAAGTACGAGTACTAGCCCAAATACTCGACATCGGTATCGATGCATCTCTAACTCTAAGAGTAGC
Source organism: Nanorana parkeri (assembly GCF_000935625.1). Lineage (NCBI taxonomy): Eukaryota > Metazoa > Chordata > Amphibia > Anura > Dicroglossidae > Nanorana > Nanorana parkeri. The sequence goes on from NW_017306560.1 coordinate 684,896, forward strand.
TCAGCAGATGTTGACTTGGATGGAACTTCATGCCTTGATGAAGTCAATCGGCGTAACACATAGGGGCAGAGTCAGTGACGTCAGAATGCCGTGAGCATCGAGGAGAGTGAGATACGATTAAGACCCGGTAATCCCGGGCGGGCGAGTCTGACATGCGTTTTTTATATGTTTTCAATGTGAGTGTATAGAGCATTTTAGTTTAATAAAAGTTTTTCACTCAAACGGGTTGCGCTATGATATATACCTCCATTCTTTGAGTTTTCCTTGAAACGAAGACGGGCAAGGAGGTGAGTGGCTTGTATACAGTTTTGGAGCACTGGTGGAAGGAGCACTGAAGAATCTAAATGACATGATCAGATACATCTAGGAGAAGGTTCATGGGAACTTTATATCCAAAATTTAGAAAAGCACAGAATTATGGAGAGTGATTTAGAAGGAAAACAGATTGTGGTGGTCCAGAATATGTAATATACAGCAAAGGCTATGTAACAAAATAAAATGTACAGAGAGCAATAGTCTGCTGCATGTAACATACAAAACCACAAGCAGTGATTTGCTGTGCGTGACATGCTGCATACTAAAGAGTGTAGTGGTCTGAAGTATGTCATGTACAACATACAGTAGTCTGTAAAGTGGGGTTTTTTAAGTATCATTAATAGCGCAGCTCTCTAAAGCATGCAACCTATATTCATGTTTATATGGAACAGCTTATGTCACATATTATGTGTGTTTGTGGAGGGCAGGTTCATGGTTGCTGGCCTAGGGGGAAATATGTTAAACTCTAGCACTGATAGAAATGTATTACTGACAGCAACATAATTTGTAAGAAGCTCTGCGCTGCCTCTTGCAGCCCTGCCACCCTAGGCCATGGCCCATGTTCGCTATGCAGAACTGTGATCCTGCTAACGCATAATCTTACAATAACAATTATTTAATCTGCCTTTTTAACTTCCGTTTAGCCATTTTGTCAAGATTCTTCTGTAATGTCTCCTTATTTTGCTGTATTTTTAAAATCGTTTTTATTTTTATGTCATCAGCAAAATGAAAACATTACGTTAACACTTTCCCTGCCACTGACAAGGCATACCAAAAAAATGTTTCCAGCTGGCCAGCTCAGTATTCCTTATGTCAAGTGCATTCACCCTTCTGCTCTAAGCTCATGGTAACTTCAGTGACCACAAGCTTATAGCAGAAGGGTCCCCCTGACTGTGTAAATAAATAGCTGTCTTCAGCAGCTAACAAGCCACAGCTATCCCTGTGTTTGTTCATAACTGAGGAGATAGTAAACACTTACTATGTCCCCAGTTATGAATGAATAGCAAGTGATACAGATCACTTACTGTTCATTCATGACTAGGGACATAGTAAGTGTTTACTATCTCCTTCATTTACGAATGGACAGGAGGAGCTCTGCACAGATCACTCCCTGCCTATTCATAACTGGAGATATATTATTATACAGGATTTATATAGCGCCAACAGTTTGCGCAGCGCTTTACAATATAAGGAAGACATTACAACCACAATACAATTCAAGACAAGATAGTAAGGAGGGCCCTGCCTGTAAGGGCTTACAATCTAAAAGGGAGGGGGGAAGTGATACATGAGGAGGTAGCTGTGTGGGGATGAATTGTATGAGAACGTGATGGTTGAGTGGTTAGGTTGAGATGGGATAGGCTTCCCTGAAGAGAGGAGTCCTAAGGGATTGCCTAAAGGCAGTCAGAGTGGGAGATAGTCAGACAGGTTGGGGTAAAGAGTTCCATAGGATGGGAGAGACTCTAGTGAAGTCCTGGAGGCGAGCATGGGAGGAGTTGATGAGGGAGCTGGAAAGCAGGAGGTCTTTTGAAGAGCGGAGGGGACGGTTAGGGTAATACTTTGAGACAAGGTTTGGGATATAGCCAGGGGCAGTATTGTGGATGGCTTTGTAAGTGGTTAATATTTTGAATTTTATCCTCTGGGCGAGTGGAAGCCAGTGCAGGGATTGACAGAGGGGGGTTGCAGACACTGAGCGGTTGGTTAGGTGAATGAGTCTAGCAGCTGCATTCATGATGGACTGAAGGGGGGATATCCTGTGTAGAGGTAGGCCAATGAGGAGGGAGTTGCAATAGTAAAGACGGGAGATAACAAGTGAGTGGATGAGTAATTTTGCGGTTTCTTTGGTGAGGAAGGGGCGCATTTTACAGTATTCACTGACTCAAGGTGCTTAAACTTTAAGGCCTTGTTCACACCAAATGCAGACCAGATCCGGTCAGGTTTCTGCACACGCAGTGTAGTGGGTTGTGCCGCGTTTTGGATGCGTTTAGGGCCGGTTTTGGTTAAAAAAAAAATATTTAAGTTTAACATGGGCTTTCAGGCACTTGCATGCGTTTTTGCGTTTTAGATGCGTTACAGACCAGATCCAGAGCAGGTAAAATAGGGCTTGCCGCATTTTTTTCATCCGGTCTGGATCTGGTCTGGATCCGCACGCTGCTATGTGAACTGGAGGTCAAAATACCATAGGAATACATTGGACGCAGTTTTGATCCGGTCTGCACCTGCTCTGGTCCGGATCTGCTCCGCGCTTGGTGTGAACAAGGCCTAATACAAACTGGATAAAAAGGTGGTACTCTAACTGTTTTCAGCAGTAGTATGTATAATAAAAATACATGAAAAATATTCCCTCTCCAGATGAATCCCCAGGTCCAACAATTACTTTAGATTTCTTAGATGTGTTTGCTGCCAAAGTTATTTGGAATTTTACCTGTAAAAATATCACAATCATGCTAATTTGTGTCCATACTAATTTGACATAAAATATCGTGTCGTCAGATTGCTTACTCCTGTCCAATATTCTCAGACTTAGTTATCCAGCTTTTAGAAAGAAAGAAATTGAATTTTAGTGAAGTAGTCTATTATTTGAAACAAACCTTTAGTCCCCGTTCACACCTAGGCATTTTGTAGCGGTTACAAACGAGCTACAAAACACCCAACATAAAAAATCCCTTGAGTTTCAATGACCCCTGTTCACACCTGAGTGTTCGGACACCAGCAGCAAAACAACAAATGCAGAAAAATTTACATGAGCTTCTTTAGACAGTTTGCAGCTCGTTTTTTCCCCCCCATAGACTTCAATGAAAATGGCAGGAAAAACGCAACATAAGTGTTTTTAACATCTCTTGTCCATTGACCGCAATGTCTCTCACTCTACCAGCTAAAATGCACATCTTCATGTGGGCATGCCTTCATGATGACACATAGGTGTGAAAAGGGCCTTATCCTCTCCCTTATCCTTTTCTATGTGCCTACAATGTATACTTTTTAATGCGTTAAAAACATCTTGCCAATTTGCAATAGTCACTCCTGCAACGTTGCTGCCACCTTGTGGACTCTTAATGAAATGCACTTAAGGAAATGTTAGTACAACTAAATACATTTCTAGAAACACGCTTCACTATTCATTTGTCCAGTGATCTGGTTTCTGGTAGGAATATCCTGTGTGATTAATATTTTTTTCCTGCTGTGGACTTAAAGCATTTCTTTTTTTCTTTTGGAAGAGAGAAAATGCTTCCTGTTAAGTTGCGACAAACATTTTCACTCCTGACTGGTTGAAGATATCAATGTGTACATGTTATTATCAGAGAACAGTGGTTTACTAATTGCATAGGGATCTTTTTTTTCTTTTGGTTGTAGCATCGGCATTGTAAGCTGATGGTGATGAAAAAGACAAAATGGAAGTCCTACAGTATATCTTCATTCAGCATCCCTAAAGCACAGAATAATTGATTTCCATTGTGAACTAAGCAAGGAATCTCATGATGTAGGAGAATAACAGAAAATATTTTAAATATTTTCATTTTATAGATTTTTTCTTTCTTGGGTGCTAAAGCACCACAGCCCAGCGTTATCAGCAGCTTTGTTTCAAGCAAGTTCATTTTTTAAATATTTTGTTGAATCTTTCAACATCTTTACACAACAGGCTAAGGGTCTGCACAATTTGACTGCACAATCAATTTGATTTACCAAAACTGTGTAAAAGGAGGACCTACCTAATCTTTCCAATCAATTTGTATCCAGTCAGGCAGGCTCTTGCATAAATAGTTGTTGGTAGATCTAAAGGAGATTGTACAATCAGGTTGTAGTGTGTGTGGTGAGCTTAAACATTCCGGGCTGCAATACGTACATATACAGCGGCCTGCAGAAGTGGTTAAACCAAGTACACAGCTGCTGCTGCAGCCTTGGTCTTGGTGTAATTTTAAACAGCCGGCAATGGGTGTTCAGGTACAAGCAATACGGCGTCTATACAGCCGCTGAATCGTTTGTACAGATCGGCGGATCCTGCTGCCCCCACCCCCTCCGGCAGCTACCCCCTGGCTCTGTTGTCCCCTGTGCGGGCCCCGGGACCAGCACGGCGTGTCTCCCCGTAACGATTGGAGAGCGATCAGCAGGCTTTCCCCGATCAATGTACCCGGAAGTGATGTGTATTACTTCACTTCCGGTCTCACTGTTTACATTCTCCGGCTCTTAGAGCCAGAAGAAGAAGCTGAGGAAGCAGATCTCTGCTTCCTCAGCTTATTTGGGGTCCCTAGGTGACATTAGGGGTCTGAAAGACATTAGGGCCTAATGGCTCCATAAAGAGGACCTATCACACCCTATCGGCTATTACATAGGGTGCTTGTTATCCCCCTATGTGATAGCAATAAGATTAGTGTAAAAAAAAAAAGGGTTAAAAAAATTAAGGTAACATTAAAAAAAAGTTAAAAATGCAGAACAAAAATGTTTTACAATCCCCCCCCCCCCTATACATATGCAAACACGCGCTAGTGCGCCTAAGTGCAAAAACGAAGATTGCACTACCCTTTACATATGTGAGAACAATAATTCTAGAGCCGTTAATTACTGTTAGCACTAAACTGATGAGCGGTAAAAGCCCCTATGGGAAATTTGGGTATTGAAGTTTTTTGTGGCTTCACGGGCGCACACAATTTTAAGGCTTGGCATGTTTGGTATCTATTTACCCGACGTGACATCTTTTATATTTTACCAAAAAAGTGGGTATTATATTTTAATACTGGTTTATAAACATTTGCGAAAATACAGCGCGCCATAAAATAAATTGCAACTAGCATTTTTTTGATTCTGCATGACCTCTACACCAATCCTCCCCTGGTGTTCCACCACTTGCCACTTCCTGCTGTCCAGGCTGATGCCCTTCACATGCAGAAAGACAGAGGAGAGAGCAAGGTGATGGGACACGGCCACTTGGGTGGAAGCTCCGCTCATGCCGATGTCCCTGCAGCAGCCAGCGGCAGCACCGGGCTAGAAGGAGCTTGCACCGGAGGGCGACGAAGATCTAGGGCGTAGGGAGTTTGTGGATGCTCCCTCAACCAAAGTGAACCCCTGGATCAAGAACATAGAACATAGGTGCATAGACTTCAGGTGAAACACCCCTCTTATTGAAATTATGGGGTACACAGGTGGTCTGCAGCACCATGAGGAACATTGTCAGGTTCACAAGCCGAGGGATGAGCTGGTTATCTAGAATGGTGGGCTGCTCCTACCTGCAGACTTCATGGAAGTTCCTCTTGCATGGCTGCCGACACTTTCAGGGTAGTACATATGAGCGCCCGAGCCCTATCTGTGTCAATACGGGTTCTGTAGTGGGTACACTATGCTCACCTGAAGCTGGCAGGGATTAGGCGCTTGTGTACATAAACCCCAACATTCCTCCTTTAGTATTATTGCCAGTGTTGATTTTGTCTTTATATAATGTTGCAGGTACCCAGTGTTGTGTAGAAGTATTGTAATAGAACAGTACTGCATGACTTTACTACCGAGCTGCGCTTTCTTTACTAATAATAACACCTGATTTTCTGGCAGTGCCACTCCCGAGACTAGACTCTGGATCCAGCCCAGCTTGACTCCCAAACATAGTATTTGAGGTGGAATAAAGACACAGGTCCATCAAGTCCAACCTATTGCGTGTATGCATGTGCTTCTACATGTGTATGAGTCCATGTGTGATCTTGTTCTTAAGTGTACCTGTACCCCTGTATGTTATGGTCCCTGAGGAAACCTTCCAAACGTTTTTTGAATAATTCCACGCTCACAGCTGAAATCACTGCTTGTGGCAGCGAGTTCCAGACCCTAACCGCTCTAACTGAGAAGAAACCCCTACGCCCCTTGTGCTGAAATCTTTTCTCCACCAATTTTAGGTGGTGGCCTCTGGTCTTTGTTTTCGAGTTTACCGTAAAAAGTTTGTTGCAGCATGGAAACATGGCTATTTACGCCCTGCCCGATATCGTTAATAAACAGGTTGAATAGCATGGGGCCTAGCACAGATCCCTGAGGCATGCCACTCATGACCCTAGCCCAATCTGAAAAGGAGCCATCAATACTCTCTGGACACGTTTCTGTAGCCAGTTCTCTATCCATGTAGACACCATTTCATCTATGCCCATAGACCTCAGCTTGTGTAGTAAGTGTTTATGTGGTACCGTGTCAAACGCTTTTGAAAAATCTAAATATACTACATCCTCCGGCTTCCCTCCATCCAGATCTCTACTCACCTCTTCGTAGAATGTTAGTAGGTCGGTCTGACAAGAACGATCCTTCCTAAATTCGTGCTGATTATCATTTATTATACCATTGTCATAAACAAACTCTACTAAGTTGTCCTTTATCATTCCCTCTAGCATTTTGCATACTGTTGATGTTAGACTGACTGGTCTGTAGTTCCCAGATTGGCATCTTGACCCCTTTTTAAATATTAGTACTACCGTAGCCCTCCGCCAGTCACTTGGTACTCTACCAGTCATTAAGGAGTCCTTGAAAATTAGGAATAATGGTCTCGCTATTACCTGGCTGAAGTACCTTGAAGTGCAGGTTATCTGGTCCTAATGCTTTATTAGCATTAGGTTTTTCAAGTCTATGTTGAACCCCGGCTTCTGTCAACCACTGTGGTATATTATGCAATGAGCTATGTGTATTCTTATCCACATTAAACCCGTCTTTTTCCTGAGTGTATACTGAGGAGAAAAAAGAATTCAGCACCTCAGCCCTCTCCCTGTCGTTTGTGATTAAACTCCCGTTGTCCTTTATTGGGCCTATCTGCTCTTTTCTTACCTTTTTACTGTTTATGTATTGGTAGAATTTTTTTGGGTTCCTCTTACTGACTGTGGCGATATGCTTCTCACAGTCTATTTTAGCTGCCTGAATTTCGTGTTTACATCTTTTATTACATTCCTTGTAGTTCTGGAAGGCCAATGCCGTCCATCTTATATTTTTTGAAAGCTACTCTCTTGTCCTTTATGTATTGTTTTACTGTTTTAGTTAAAGGGGTATTAAAGGGGTACCCTCAGTGGTGTATTTAGGTTTGGGGCTGCCCTGCCCTGCCCCACACACACACTAAATTTACCCCACCCGGCTGTGGTCTCTGGTGGTCCCTGCAGGGTCTGTGGTGGGCTCTACATGATCTGTGGTGGGCTCTGCAGGGTCTCAGGTGGGCTGTGAAGGATCTCTGGTGGGCTCTGCAGGGTCTCAGGGGGGCTGTGCAGGATATGTGGTGGGCTCTGCCCACTATAGACCTCGCAGAGCTCACCACAGATCCTGCAAAGCCCACCTGAGACCTTCACAAATCCTGCACAGCCCCCCTGAGGCTGCAGGGTCTCAGGGGGGCTGTGCAGGATATGTGGTGGGCTCTGCCCACTATAGACCTCGCAGAGCTCACCACAGATCCTGCAAAGCCCCATGAGACCCGACAAAGCCCCACACCGATCCTGCAGCATCCCAGGGGGATTTTGCAGGATCTATGGTGGGCTTTGCAGGCTGCAGAGCCCGCTATGAATCCTGCAAATCCCCCCGAGACTCGGCAAAGCCCCCCAAAGATCCTGCAAAGCCCCATGAGACCCGACAAAGCCCCACACCGATCCTGCAGCATCCCAGGGGGATTTTGCAGGATCTATGGTGGGCTTTGCAGGCTGCAGAGGCCCCTATGGATCCTGAAAAGCACCCCCTGAGACCCGGCAAAGCCCTCTACAGATCCTGCAGAGACCCCCTGAGACCCTGCAGTCTGCAGCATCTCAGGGGGGTTGTGCAGGATCTGTGGTGGGCTTTGCAGGCTGCAGAGCCCCCTATAGATCCTGCAAAGCCCCCCTGAGACCCGGCAAAGCCCCCCACAGACCCCCTGACACCCTACAGTCTGCAGGATCTCAGGGGGGTTGTGCAGAATCTGTGGTGGGCTTTGCAGACTGCAGATCCCCCTGCAGATGTAAACAAATCCCAAGGATTTGACTGATTACATCCGTGGGTACTCAAGGAACTTAGCCGGGTCATAGGCAGACCACTGTACATAATCTTTATTGACACTGGTATGGTACCAGATGATTGGCAGAGAACAAATGTGATGCCAATATACAAAGGGGAAACTGAGTGCACCGGGTAACTATAGGCCTGTCAGCCTAACTACAATAGTGTGCAAAATATTTGAAGGCATGATAAGGAACTACATGCAGGAATTTGCAAATAAAACTGGTATATAAGTAGAAACAAACATGGCTTCATGAAGGACTGTTCTTGTCAGACCAATCTAACATTTTATGAGGAGGTCAGTATTAATTAGACAGAGGAATACCAGTAGATGTGGTGTATCTGGACTTTGCTAAGGTGTTTGATTCACAAACTGAGGTCTTTTCGGTTTGGAAGAAATTGTATGCACATGGGTGGAAAACTGGCTGCAAGAACGGACCCAGAGTATAGAAATAAATGGGTCATTCTCCAATTGTGGGAGTGGGGTGCCCCAGGGGTCGGTCCTGGGACCAATCCTGTTTATCCTATTTATCAGCGACATAGAGCTTGGGATAGATAGTTCGATTTCCATTTTTGCAGACGATACTAAGCTGTGTAGGGCAGTAAATTTCAAACAGCAGATATGTGCACTTCCCCAAGACCTGGATAAAATTGAAGCACGGGCAACACATTGGCATATGCTATTCAATGTTGAAAATGATTTGGCAATAGCATGCAATGCCAAGCAGTGGCCAACTGTCCTACATTAAAAGAGGGATTGTAGCAAGGGATAAGGGAATAATACTTCCACTTTATAAATCACTGGTTCGGCCTCATCTTTAGTATGTGGTGCAATTTTGGTTGCCAACTCTCAGGAAGGATGTCCTCGAGCTTGAGAGAGTTCAAAGAAGGGCCACAAAATTAATTAAAGGGATGGAAAGCCTGAGCTATGAAGACCACCACCAAAAATTAAACTTATTCTCTTTTGAAAGAAGGCGATTAAGAGGGGACCTTAAAGGAGAACTATGACATGAGTGATTTCCACTCATCTCATAGTTCTAAGCCGACCTGTGACAATGAGACTGTCACAGGTCGGCTCAGTAGAACGGGAGGTGAGGGAACACATACCGGATTCCCTCACCTCTCGATCCTGTCACGGCTCTCTGACGTGAAAATGCCCAGTATAGGGCATTATGATCAGTAAATATTAGGGATGTCCCGATGCCACTTTTTAAGGCCCAAGTACAAGTACTTCCCCTCATGTACTTGCCAATACCAATTACCGATACTTTTTCTTAAAGGGACAGGTGACTTTAAATGATCCATAGTACAACTACATGTTCTGTACTATGGATCATGATTTAAACTATTCATGTTAGTAGCAGAGAATTGTAACTCTATTGCTGGAGTGTAGTGGAGGTATGTGCTGTATATATGTACTACATATACATTACACACGTCCAGTACACTATAGCAATAGATTTACAGCCAGCCCTGTCAAAAAAAATAGTTACAACCACTAGCAGTATCTCCTTGACTGTTTTGCTGAGAACATGCGGGTCACCCAAAATGGTTACTGAAATGAGCAAGGTGGAACTAGAGACTTTTCAACACACACCCATAAAGTTGTACTTTGATCATTACATCACCATGGCTTCGAGCTGTTCTTCAAGAGCTCTAGCTTAGAGCTCTACCTTTGTTTCTCTGCATTCAACACCTCTGCAGACCCAGCAAGCAAAGAGATTTGTCAAAGGAGGACATAAAGGGATGCGTGGATATAATTAGCAGCCACAGAACTGAGGCGTCAGTAACCACAGAAAATTCTTCAACAATGGAGACCTCAGAACCCACACCAACTTCTGGCATCCCCAGTCTCATGTGGTCTGTTCCTCAACCTTGCATGGGTGATCCACAGCTGGGGGCATATCTGAGACTTGAAGCAGTACATTAGATCCCTCCTCACGCAGGCAGATTTAGTTTCCTATGTAAATATACTGGAAAGCACACATCCAGATAGCAGATATAAAAAGAGATAGTGACCTCATTAATTCTAGGTTAGAGGACACTGAAAAGGCAAAGGAATGATAACAGGATAGACTGGTTGAGCAGCAGTTGGCTAAAAATGAGCATAAACAACAGATGAAAAATACAGATCAAAAAGTATAAATGCTTATGAAAAGAGAAACAGGAAACAACTTTAGGCCTTGTTCACACCAGAAACAGTGCATTCCCGCCCTATTCTGGTCAGAATGCACTGCATCGCATTGCGGCTAGTTCACTATGTAGTGGGGCAGGAGGGGGCGTGGCGGGCCATTGAAGTGAATGGCACCGTTGCTACGCCCCCCAAGCCGCAATGCGTTTGGCTGCATGGGAACGCAAGGGACATTATGCCTGTGGTCCGGTCCGAACAAAATGCTGCAAGCACTATTTTGTTCAGGCATAATGTCCACTCAACACATGGAAGACGTTCTCCAAATAAGAATAGGATGCCAAGGCACATCCCATCTACCTAGGCAATGAGTTAAACACACTCCTAAGACTTTGTCAGTGATAGGCAGACATTTTCTCTACTCTAGTATTGCTTTCTGAATATTTACTTCTGCTTTTCTTGTTTTTTTGGAACTCCCATGTTTGTCATTGGATTTGTCACAGCTACTGAACTTTGTAATAGGATTTTACTCAGGAGATTAGCCTGAGGAACTAAGTTCAGGAGGTCAGGAAAAGCATATATATCAAATGTATTAGCATGCTTTTTTTGTTGCGGAAATGAAAGGAAATGGTGTGATGGGGGCCCATGGATGTCCAAGATAATTGCTCTGGGTCTGTGTCTTAAGGTGCCCATACACTGTACGATTATCGTATGATAATCACGGGAAATCCCGCGATGGTACAATAATCGCAAAGTGTATGGAAGGCATGCAACCATTTCTACTGTACGATCGCACGTCTTCTGTCGAACAAGCAGGCTGGAAAACCCTCCGAGAATCGTACGATTCTCGGCGTGTTAGTGGCGTGCTTGTTCGACAACTGCCGAATTGGCCAGTGTGCGCACGCGCACACTGACCGTTCAGCATTGCAGTCATCAGAAGCCCACCCATGATGGGCAGATCGTACGTTTTTTTAATTACTTTACAACCCTCGCAAGACAAAAGTCTTGCGAGGGTTGTAAAGTGTATGGCCAGCTTTTGTATGGTCCTGCTTCCAGACCCTGCAGAGCAAAGCTCAACAGTGGAAATAACAATTGGGAAAAGCCTGCCTTCCCCGCCCTCTGGATTGCCTATACCAGAATGTCTAACTGGGGCAAGATCCCACCAGAAGATGCAGATACCTGGGGACTCCTAGACATACACTATATTGCCAAAAGTATTAGGACACCCCTCCACATCATTGGATTCAGGTGTTCCAATCGTCTCCATGGCCACAGTTGTATAAAATCAAGCACCTAGGCATGCAGACGCTTCTACAAACATTTGTGAAAGAATGGGTCGCTCTCAGCAGCTCAGTGAATTCAAGCGTGGTAACGTGATAGGTTGCCACCTGTGCAATTCCACGGTCAACTGTTAGTGGTATTATAGCAAAGTGGAAGCAACTGGGAATAACAGCAACTCAGCCATGAAGTGGTAGGCCACGTAAAATGACAGAGCAGGGTCAGCACATGCTGAAGCACACACAAGTCGCCAACTGTCTGCAGAGTCAATAGCTACAGACCTCCAAACTTCGTGGCCTTTCAGAGTGGCACAACAACAGTGCATAGAGAGCTTTATGGAATGGGTTTCCGTGGTCGAGCAGCTACATCCAAGTATTAGATCACCAAAGGCAATGCAAAGCATCGGATGCAGTGGTGTAAAGCACGCTGCCACTGGACTCTGGAGAACTGGAGACGTGTTCTCTGGAGTGACGAATCACGCTTCTCTGTCTGGCAATCCGATGGACGTGTCTGGGTTTGGCGTTTGCCAGGAGAACGGTACTTGCCTGACTGCATTTTCCCAAGTGTAAAGTTTGGTGGAGGGGGGATTATGGTGTGGGGTTGTTTTTCAGGGGTTGGCCCCTTAGTTCCAGTGAAGGGAACTCTTAAGTCATCAGCATACCAAGACATTTTAGACAATTTCATGCTCCCAACTTTGTGGGAACAGTTTGGGGATGGCCCCTTCCTGTCCCAACATGACTGCGCACCAGTGCACAAATCAAGGTCCATAAAGACATGGAGGAGCGTGTTTGGGGTGGAGGAAATTGACTGGCCTGCACAGAGTCCTGACCTCAACCGATGGAACACCTTTGTGATGAATTAGAGCAGAGACTGTGAGCCCGGCCTTCTCGTCCAACATCAGTACCTGACCTCACAAATGTGCTTCTGGTAGAATGGTCAAACATTCCCATAGACACTCCTAAACCTTGTGGACGCCTTCCCAGAAGAGTTGAAGCTGTTATAGCAGCAAAAGGTCGGCCAACTCAGTATTGACCCTTACGGACTAAGACTGGGATGCCATTAAAGTACATGTGCGTGTAAAGGCAGATGTCCCAATACTTTTGGCAGTATAGGGTATATCTCTATTGCCTGTGTTTAGTCACTTCACTATAAATCCTTATTTGTAGTATTCTGCCTGTTTCCAGTTATCTGCATTTGTTATCATTAATGTCTAATTGCAGGGCTGAATATTGGATTTAAAGAAAAAACTTCAATGGGCCTCATTTATGTATAATCATTTAGATATGTCATGTACTATTAGTACCATTATCTACTGTTTTACTGCTTGTTGTCAAAGTCTCTTGATAATCACATAATAAAAAGAAAGGATACAAGCCATAAAATAATATACTTGGCACTGAGTCACACATTGCCGTCAATGTGATAACATATCAGGCAATGACCAGGACCTTACAGCAGGCAGGTCCAAACCCTCCAGCACAGTGACCAAGGGCACATCATCCAGTGTAATCATATATGAAACTATTCCAATAGCTATACCATGTAGGCTGAATGTCCCTCTGTCCAATAGACTTACCTCCTGTCACCTAGCTTGTATTTTCCAGCAGAGGGAGTCTATGGGTTCACATGAATGTTGACACTCTCTGTGTCATTAGTGTTTATCAGTTGCAGAGTTCTGCTTGTTGTAATGTAGCAGCTTAGAGCCCTCAAACTTTGACACTAACTTGTGCAGATAAGATAAGCAGGCTCCAGTACCAATTGCTTTGTTTCTGATAAGATAAAGCCTCTTATTTATGATTGTTTACTTCAAGCACAGAAACTGCACGAATGGAAAGTACTGTTAATATTGGTGGCTACAATTAATCATACGTGGAATAGAATATTCCAGGAAGAACCTGCAGGTAAATAGCTCAACTTGCAAAATGGAAACATTACAATTCTTACATTTAGATTCGCTCCACCCATTCCAAATGGCGGCCTAATCACAACTACACAGTTGGAGATAATTATAGTTTAAAAGGAAAGTATCGTGGGTTGGTACATATCTTCTTTATATGTGTTATATCATCAGGATTAAAAAAATAAAATAAAAAAAAGCTCTATTATAATTTTCCCCATAATTAGCTTGATTACTTTTCAGGTATGGGAGTCATCAAAGCAGTAACTCAACCCTCAATAGAGGGCTTAGCAAGAGTTTTGGTCAGGATATTAAAGATTCCAAGCAAACTGCCCTGCAGGTTAGCTAACCCTTCTCTTGTAGTAAATGTTTATTTGTAAAAAAAAAAAAAAAAAAAAAAAATTTTAAAAAAAAAAAAAAAAAAAAAAAATAAAAAAAAAAAATAAAAA
>NW_017306560.1:700117-701273 GCF_000935625.1 Nanorana parkeri
ATTGTATATAAATAAAAAAAAACAAATATGAAACAAAAAAAATGTATAAAAACTAGCACTAAAATTGAACCAAAACTGTTCAATACGGTAATGCATCACAATACCGCCTTCACCTTCGCAACATCTCCAAAATACGCCCCTTCCTCACCAATGAAACCACTAAATTACTCATCCACTCCCTTGTTATCTCTCATCTTGACTATTGCAACTCCCTCCTCATTGGCCTTCCACTACACAGGCTATCCCCCTTCAGTCTATCATGAATGCTGCTGCTAGACTCATCCACCTAACCAACCGCTCAGTGTCTGCAACCCCCCTCTGTCAATCCCCTCACTGGCTTCCAATAGGCCAAAAGGATAAAATCCAAAATATTAACAACCACTTACAAAGCCATCCACAACTCTGCCCCCCTGGCTATATCTCAAACCGTGTCTCAAAGTATCACCCAAACCGCCCGCTCTTCACAAGACCGTCTGATTTCCAGCTCCGTCATCAACTCCTCCCATGCTCGCCTCCAGGACTTCACTAGAGTCTCTCCCAACCTCTGAAACTCTTTACCCCAACCTGTCCGTCTATCTCCCACTCGGACTGCCTTTAAGTGATCCCTTAAGACTCATCTCTTCAGGGAAGCCTATCCCACCTGAAACTAACCACTCAACCATCACATTCTCAAATTCATCCCCACACAAAACTACCGTCTCATGTATGAGTTCACTCGATTTTCGGTTTACCTCAGTCAGATTAGTGATAGGCCGAACAGGCCTGAGTTTGGTTCGAATTTGAACTTTAGAACATCCAAAAAGTTTGAATTTGAACTCAATGCAAGTCTATGGGGGTAGAACTTTCAAAAACAATTGTCCCCTTATATGCAAGTTATTAGCCATAAAAGGTGTATGGTGGTCCGGGTACTGCCCTGGGGGACATGAATCAATGAAAAAAAAAACTTTTTAAAAATTCAGTTTTTAAAGGTGCAGTGATTTTAACATCACTTAAAGGGTAACAATAACAATGAATAATTCCTTTTAAACATCGTGCCTGGGGGGTGGCCTTAACCTGCCTGTAAAGTGGCAAATCTGTACCATGTATAGAACATGCTGCAGCAAAAGTGAAATTTCTAAAGAAAAAAAAATCCTTTTTTTTTTTTAAAGCGTGCAGT
>NW_017306560.1:702009-720830 GCF_000935625.1 Nanorana parkeri
TGGTAGGAATGTTAGGAGGGGCCCCATTATAAAAAAAAAAAAAAAAAGCATAGGGTTCCCTCCAAAAGTCATTACAGACCCTTATAGGAGAACTATGAGGCGAGTGAAAATCACTCATCCTCATAGTTCGAGCCGACGTGTGACAATGAAACTGTCACACATCGGCTCAATAGATCGTCGCTCGCTCACTTCTTGATCATGTCCCTGCAGAGAGCCGTGTGACTGTCACACGGCTCCCTGCAGGGATTCCCCCCCTCCCTGCTCCGGTCCTCCAGCGCTGACTGGCGGAACGGACGGGGGAGGGGGCGGGTAAAGCTGGCTCTGCCTCTAGATTGGCAGAGCCAGCTGTCACTCACGCAGCTGGGTGGATCTCATTATACCTCGAGCTGTAGCTCCCGATATACTGAGCTTTGGAATACAAATGTCCAAAACACCTGTAGCACACCTTACCGGACTTCCCATAAAGTAAATGGGTGCTCGCAGTGACCGTGGATGGTGCCACTACTTTAAGTGACTTCTGAAAAATAAAAATGAAGATTCACTGAACTTTGACGTGTTTGTCATATTGGTGTGCTGGTGACATCTCATCACAACATACTGAGCTTTGGGTCACGGGACGACGGTAGTTTATGTCCTGCTGTGACCCTTAGAACTATGGGGAAAAACCACTTACCCCATAGTTCTCCTTGGGGTAACGGGAGGACACAAACTAGCGTCCTCCCGTCACCCTAAGCTCAGTATACTGAGACGCCGCACCTGGAGCGGATCCCGACTTAGATGACGGGATCCGCCCAGCTGCGTGAGTGACAGCTGGCTCTGCCTCTCTAGAGGCAGAGCCAGCTGTCACTCACGCAGCTGGGCGGATCCCGTCATCTAAGTCGGGATCCGCTCCAGGTGCGGCGTCTCAGTATACTGAGCTTAGGGTGACGGGAGGACGCTAGTTTGTGTCCTCCCGTTACCCCAAGGAGAACTATGGGGTCAGTGGTTTTCCCCATAGTTCTCCTTGGGGTAACGGGAGGACACAAACTAGCGTCCTCCCGTCACCCTAAGCTCAGTATACTGAGACGCCGCACCTGGAGCGGATCCCGACTTAGATGACGGGATCCGCCCAGCTGCGTGAGTGACAGCTGGCTCTGCCTCTCTAGAGGCAGAGCCAGCTGTCACTCACGCAGCTGGGCGGATCCCGTCATCTAAGTCGGGATCCGCTCCAGGTGCGGCGTCTCAGTATACTGAGCTTAGGGTGACGGGAGGACGCTAGTTTGTGTCCTCCCGTTACCCCAAGGAGAACTATGGGGTCAGTGGTTTTCCCCATAGTTCTCCTTGGGGTAACGGGAGGACACAAACTAGCGTCCTCCCGTCACCCTAAGCTCAGTATACTGAGACGCCGCACCTGGAGCGGATCCCGACTTAGATGACGGGATCCGCCCAGCTGCGTGAGTGACAGCTGGCTCTGCCTCTCTAGAGGCAGAGCCAGCTGTCACTCACGCAGCTGGGCGGATCCCGTCATCTAAGTCGGGATCCGCTCCAGGTGCGGCGTCTCAGTATACTGAGCTTAGGGTGACGGGAGGACGCTAGTTTGTGTCCTCCCGTTACCCCAAGGAGAACTATGGGGTCAGTGGTTTTCCCCATAGTTCTCCTTGGGGTAACGGGAGGACACAAACTAGCGTCCTCCCGTCACCCTAAGCTCAGTATACTGAGACGCCGCACCTGGAGCGGATCCCGACTTAGATGACGGGATCCGCCCAGCTGCGTGAGTGACAGCTGGCTCTGCCTCTCTAGAGGCAGAGCCAGCTGTCACTCACGCAGCTGGGCGGATCCCGTCATCTAAGTCGGGATCCGCTCCAGGTGCGGCGTCTCAGTATACTGAGCTTAGGGTGACGGGAGGACGCTAGTTTGTGTCCTCCCGTTACCCCAAGGAGAACTATGGGGAAAACCACTGACCCCATAGTTCTCCTTTAAGGTCTGGTAGGAATATTGAGTAGGGACCCCATGTAAAAAAAAAAAAAAGTGTGTGGGGATCCCCCTTAAAGTCATACCTGGCCTTAAGGTCTGGTAGGAATTTTAAGGCGGAACCCCACCCCCAAAAAAAGAGACTCGACTCGACCATTCAGCCCATCCCTAATTCTGAGTACCTGTGTAATACTGTGGGATTCCTCTCTCTTTACCACCTGTATTATCAATTACATTCAGAAGACCAAAGCAGGTTGGAATTTAATTGGTGGCTGTTTGTTCCAGAATCTCCGGGAGTAGGGGTTCAGTACAGCAATGTTTACTACTCAGTAAGTAGACTAGGCACTCTGTATGAATTTTAAGGTTACATTTCCATTATATGCTGTTTAATAAATGGCTATAAACAGAATTATGATATATACCTGGAAAAAGATGTGTATAAAGGAATACAAGTAAACTAGTTATCACCGACTACAGCAACCGCTGTCTTTTCAGTATTGGACATTATTATGCCTTTCATTCATTCGACAGTTTGAAAGCTGCATCATCTTTCAACCAATCTTCTAAGAGCCATTTTACTTGTTTACAGATGTTACATGTATGATATTTTTTTTACCTCCGTAGTTTTTTTTCTTCATTTGGTTTTTGCATGCCAGAACATAATTATTCTAGTAGTGGTTGTGTAGGAGACTTTGTACATAAACGCTTTTAAAAGAAAATAAGCTGAGCTGCATTGCTGTCAAAGCTTTCAATAATTGCAAATCTGTATGCTTCTTCCTGGTTACTAAGGACACTGGATCAGCATGACAGCCAAAGGACAAGCATTTTTTAAGACTGGTCAGTACTTGTAACCTACAGATTTCCATTAGGGCTTCCTCACACCATGTCTGTTGAGCTGCATTTTTTTTTTGCACACCATGACACATGTATGGTGTAAGCAGGACACACAGAAAACAATTGGTGTGAACAAGCCCTTAAAAGATGCACCCCAGCTAAAATGAAGAATGAATCCAGCTATGATATGTACAGTATGTACACATCCACTGGTGCCAGAAATAAGATGTTCTAAGTACACCATCCTGCCAGGATTTGGGTCCTGCCAGCTGCATTGATTCTAATCTGTATTTCCACTTTTGCAGCCAATTTGAGAAACCTTTCTATAAGTTTTTTATGTATCCCTGTTCACAAAGCATACCAAAAAGACATTAAAATAGATTTCTTACCTTTTAAATGTTTCTTTGGAGCAGGCCTCTGGGCAGACTGCAAGCTACTCTGAACAATCTTCGTGTCACTCTGTAGTTCCTCAAATCCTTCCTGAATTCATGCTGACACTGTCCTTCCTTCTGAAGGGTGGCTACTTTTGTTCCCCATGGTCCCTGTGTGTGCTGTAAATTAGTCACCACTCCAAGCTCGTTCCCGTGATGGACTACAATCTCCCCCTTTGTTTATTAATTTGTATCGAGATTGTAGTCCATCACAGGAGCAAGCTTGGAGTGGTGGTTACTTTACAACACACACAGGGAACAAAAGCAGCCACACAGTAATACACAAATAAGATACATTTTTGTTAATAGTAAAGGTACTTGAATGCATTTTGAAGATTTAACTCCTGAGTTTAGTGTCACTTTAACCCCATAGTGACGGGAGACGTACACTGTACGTCCCTGCCACTAAGTGCCCAAAGGACTAATCACATATACGGTAAGTGATCAGGTATTTGGGGCTCTGTAATGCTGGTAACCGCTGATAATCAAATGAAAATGAAAGAGTTAAGCTTTTTAAGACACCTGATCCCTTTCAGGAATCAGGTGTCTGACAGTGAGAGCAGAGTGGTATTTACTGCTCTTGCCGTCACTCTGACAGCTGGTATAGACCAGGATTAGGAAATCCCGATGTATACTGGCTTTTTCCCCCCCTAAAGTTCTGCAATAGAAACATTTAGCTACATGTTTATTTTGCAGAAACAATGTTGCAGGCTTCTGATGGTTGTGGGAACAATCAAAAACCTTTAGGCCTGGTTCATACCTGGGCGTTTTGTAGCGCATTCGAACACACTGCAAAACGCTCAAACACCGAAATCCCATTATTTCCTATGGGTATGGCTCACACCTGGGCGTATTACAGGCCGTATGAACGTGCTACAAAACGCCCTACGCCCAAAGAAGTACAGGAGTTTCTTTGGGGCGTTTTTGTCGCACGTTTCCATTGGGATACAGCCAAGTAGCCTTCAGAAACGCGCGTTTGTCGCGCATTTTTTTTAACCGCGAATCGCCTAGGTGTAAATCCCAGCCTTAGTGACACTGATCCTGAAATGCTGCAGGATCAGTGTCACTGAGGTTATTATTGGCTGTTCCTAAATTTGAAGCAGGCCAATAACAACCAAAAATGTATTAACTTATCAAGCAGTAATATTGAGATTCATTCCCAATGACTGCTTGATATAATGAAATAAAAATGCATTTGACCTAGCTCTGTAGGTCTACCTCTCCAGGTGAGCACTCACTTGTTGTCATCACTCACTGGGTGGAGGTGAAGGTCTGCCTGCATTGTGTGATTATCCTTACCTGAGAGTTAAGGTGCCCATACACTGTGCGATTATCGCACGATAATCGCGGGAAATCGCGCGATCGTACGATAATCGCAAAGTGTATGGAAGGCGTGCAACCGTTTTTACTGTACGGTCGCAGGTCTTTTGTCTAATGAGCATGCAAGAAAACCAGCCGAGAATCGTACGATTTTCGGCTAGTTTTTAGCATGATCGTAAAATCAATGCCGCACGCGCACACTGCCCGTTCAGCATTGCGGTCATCGCAAGCCCGCCCCCGATCTGCCCATCAGTCCAAGATGGGCAGATCGTGCGTTTTTTAAATTACTTTACAACCATCGCAAGACTAAGGTCTTGCGATGGTTGTAAAGTGTATGGCCACCTTTACATGCATATTGGCTGTGAATCATCTGAGGAATTTTCTTGCACGATCACCATTGTTTCCTTTTTTTCTGGGACTTTTTTTGTCTTTATTGGTTTTTGTTTTGTGTGTAGATATTTTTTTAATGCCTTATTTGTTTGAAGGCTCATGAATGCAATTCATTTATATACGTTTCATTGCATTAGATGTGTATGATTATTAGCTTGGCACAATATTGTTTTTCAAATATATTTTTATACTGTCATTATTTTAAAAATTAACCCCTTACAATGAAAATCTGCAGCTGAGCTGCAGATTTGTTTTTCACCCTAAGGGGTTAATGTTTTTCATTTAACCCTCATGACAGCGATGTTCAAGGTATGTTGCTGTTACCTAGTGTGACACTTAGTAACATTGTTTGCTAGGTGACCACTTTTAGCTTTAGCTTTTAGAGAAAAAAAAGATTAAAATGTTAGGTTTTAGTTTTAGGCGGAGAAGTACAGAAACATTTCTAGAATCCTAGGGATGTGAGGTTTTTCCAAATAAAGAACAAATAAATGAATGTATTTAATGCATTTTTTTTAGCTGTGCGGTTGTTCTAAAAAACTACAAATCAAAACTGGGGAAAAAGCGTTTTCTTTACTTTTTCCCCTCAATTTAAATATTTTATTTGTCCTAAGGCGTTAGGCACATGTTTGATATTATTATAGCTCTATCTGTCCCCTATAAAACAATATATAATGTGTGGGTGCACTTGGTAAGAAAGTATATTACTGCCGTGGAAGCATCACACAGCAAACATGTAAAAAGCGCGCCAGTCATTAACGAACAGAAACTAAAAACAAGCTCAGGCATGAAGGGGTTAAGTTTCATGCAGTGCCTGTGTGATGTCCACTTTACTTGCAGCATCACCTACCTTAGGTCATAATGACAGGTCCACTTTACTGACATGTTCAGTTATTGCTTTCTTTACACCAGAGTTACCAAGGTTTGAGAGGTGTTGCACTGGTGGTAGGTGGGACACTACAGTGCTCAGATTTCTGTACTTACCTACCTTGTGGGAGAAAGCAGATATTCTAATGTCAGCTACCAGTGGAAACAGCTATAGAGAGGATTTGACTTCTATATGGACAGGTTTGATTTAAAGGTGGTATAGACCAGGCCTTCTTTAACTTTCTCCACTCGTGACCCCTTTTTGGCCGAGGAAAATTTTAGGGGACCCCAGCATCGGACAGTGTCTCTCCCCTCTTTCCCTCAATGTTGGCGTTTCCCCCTCCCCTAGCGTCAGTCGGTGTCTCTCCTCCTCTCTCCCCCCCCCTCGTCGCTCAGTGTCTCTCTCCTCTTCTCCCCCTAGCGTCGGTCAGTGTGTCTCTCTCCTCTTCTCTCCCTCCCCCCCATCACTTGTGGGACCCCATATGGGGTCGCGACTTTAAGAAGCAATGGTATAGACATCAGTCCTTTAATGTGGCTTTAGGATGACACATTTCCCCATCTATGTGACCTCCATTATGTTTATATTACTTCTGCTTTAAGAAGTTTATTAACCTGTTCCAGGAAGGTGGTTTTAGGGTTGTCATATTTATGATGATTTCATCCTCAGCACAATACATATGTTGGCATTTTGTTTTCCATCATGTAGAATATAGCACTTACAGTATCTGAATGAGGTCATTGTTTGTAATAACAGATGTCTTTGTAAGATTTGTTGTATGGCCCTGCAGTTCATGTGTACCTTATTTTAGTGTGATAATTATAAAGATATAGCCTTTTACTTTATATAGTTTCGGATAGTGTAGGTAATGGTTAACCCCTTATCAGCCTTTCTTATATGTGGTTTACCATAGAAGAGATTTCCCTGTACTTCCAGTCACAGAGATAAATCAAGGAGTGGCGATAAGGAGTTTCTCAATGCCATCCACAATTGCTAAAAAAACAGAGACTTACTGGTAGCTCCTTTTCAAAGTCTTCCAGGACAGACTCAGATATATATGCTCCTCCCACTGGACAGGAAACACATCACCAAATGCAAATAAAAGGCCGCCTTTCCTGCAATCCTCTTCAGTAATTGTAAGCCCTCAGGGGCTGGGCCCTCCTTACCATCTTCTCTTGAATTGTATTGTAAAGCGATGTGCAAACTGTTGGCGCTATATAAATCCTTTATAATAATAATAATTAAAAGAACCGAAGGCAGTTCTAAAAATAAATAGAACACAACAGAGCAGAACACCACCAAAAACATCAACATTTACATCAAGGGTGGAATGCAGGCTGTCCTGGAAGACTATTGGAAAAGGAGCTACTGGTAAGTCTATCTCCGATTTTCCCTATACGTCTTCCAGGACAGCCTCTGAGATGATCAGCAAGAACTTACTGAGTTTTAGGGGGAGACCACAGCTTGCAATATTTTCCTTCCAAATGCTGATCCTGGCTTGAAAGGAGATCTAGGTGGCAATGCCTAACAAATGTGGAGAGGCTGCTGCTTTACAGATCTGCTCCGGCCTTGCTCCTGCCCTTTCTGCCCAAGGGGTTGCTAAGGCCTTAGTAGAATTAGCATTGATTAAAGGGGGTGGAGTCACCGCCTTAGAATTGTAAGCTTCAAAAATAGCAACTTAATCCATCTAGCAATTGTAGATTTAGAAGCTTGTTTTCCTTTATATTTCCCTGAGAACAAAACAAAAAGGGCATTGAAAGATTGGAAATCTTTAGTTGCTTCCAGGTAAGCTTAAAAGGTAACTCCTGACGTCTATATTAGAAAATGGCAGTTTTTTGTCATTAGAAGGTTTATTATTACAAAATGTTGGTAAAATAAATTTCTTGTGACCTGTGAAAAATAGAAGGTACCTTAGGTAAAACCCCGGGTCTGTTTTAAGGACAACTCTATCCTCAAAAATAATAAAGAGCATCCTAATTGAAAGTGCTTGTATTTCACTAATCCTTCTAGCTGAAGTTATAGCAGTTACTAAGGAAGTCTTAAAGGGGTTCTAAACCCTCCGGTTTTTTGCCTATATCTACTGCTAGCCAGCAGTAGATATTGGCAAGAAGTGTAAAAAAAACAAAAAAACGCTTAAAATCATTTTAAACTTACCTCGTTATCGCCGCTCGCTCCTGCGCCGAGAATCAGGAAGTGATCGTACGGCCGCAAAGGATCTTGGGGCGGGCGCATGCGCAGTTCCGATTCTCGGCCGGGAGACGAGCAGAGACGCAAGGTAAGTCTATGGACGCGTGCACCCGCCTGCAGACACCGCTGGATCGGAGAGACAGAGCAGTCAGCGCTGGATCGGAGTGACGTCACACCGCTGGAGGGACAGATGAAAACATGGGGAAAGAAGAGGAAGATCGGAAAAAGAGACATCATTTAAGGTAAGTGCTAACATTTACATTGGGGGGGAGGGAATTTTTTTTGCCTTTAATGTCACTTTAAGGGTAAGGAACTTGACTGAGATCTCTGATAAAGGCTCAAACGGAGGACCTGTTAAGGACTGTAAGACAAGAGACAAATCCCATTTTGGGACAATTTTAACAGCTACCGGCCTCAACCTTGACAAGGCCCTAAAAAAATAAACACTTAGAGCAGAAATTTGAACTTTCAGAGTTTTGACCGCCAGGCCTTTATCAGCACCTTTCTGAAGAAAATCTAGAATTGCCGGAACAGTTAAATTTCTTCCAAACTTTGCTGTATATGCTTCGGGTTACTGCTTTTCTACTGTCTGTAAACTTTCAATTACTTTAGAGGAAATCTCTTTAGCTTTCAGAATGTCTTCTTCAGATACCACCCAGATAGCTGTAAATTCTGCACTTTTAGATGAAGGAGGTACCCTTGGTGGACTAGATCTGCACTGTATGGTAACCTTCAAGGAGGGTGAGACGCCAGGGGACTGAAGTTGAGAGAACCAGGCTCTCTTCGGCCAAAAGGGAGCTATTAGAATAAGATCTGTTTTCTCCTTGCAAAACTTTTGCAGCACCCTCGGCAACAAGTGAATGGGGGAAATGCTTATGCCAGTTTGAAATCCCAAACATTTGTCAATACATCCAGTGTTAAAGCGTTTGTTGGGTTAAGATAAAAGAATGTTGGAACTTCAGAGTTTAGATGGGAGGCAAATAGATCTATTTCTGGCACCCCCCATTTTTCCACCAGAAGATTGGAAATTTCTTGATTTAGGCACCACTCCTCCGGTTGAATCTGGTGCCGACTTCTGCAACGTTGTTTAGGGAACGCATCAAATGTACCGCTGTCAAGGATAGTAGGTGGTTTTCTGCCCAAGAGAATATCTCCTCTGATAAGGCCTGCAGAGTTGTGCTTTTTGTACCTCTGTTTGTTGAGGTAAAAACAGAGGTGCAATTGTCTGAAAGGACTTGAAGGTGGCAACCCCTGATCGAGTTCTGAAAAGCTAAGAGAGCTTTCTGTACAGCCCTTAATTCCTTCCAATTTGAAGAGGCTTTTGCCTCTTTTCTTTCCCATTGATCATAAACCATGGCGTTTTCCAGGTAAGCTCCCAAGCCCCAAGAGCTGGCATCCATGGTCAACCTCTTTTCGACCAGAAACATCCACTAAAGGGCGTGAGAAAGACTAATTCTCAACCTCCACCACCAAATAATTATTTTCACACTCTTTGAAACTAGACTCTCCAGGTCTAAAGACACCTGAGATTTGTCCCAAGCTCTCAAAAAAAAATTCTGTAACCTCCTTTGGTGGAAGCGGGCCCAGGGCACTGCTGGAAAGCATGAAGTCATCTGGCCCAGGACTGACATGATAAACTGTATTGATCTGGCTTGGTTCACTTGCAGCTGGAGAACAGAGTCTGAGACTCTTAGTATTTTCTCTGGGGGAAAATAGATTTTCTTCTCCAGCATGTTTATAACATAACCTAGGAAAGTTGAAACCTGTGAAGGTATGAAATTCTATTTGGTCGTTCATGAGCCACCCCAGACTCTGTAGCCAATCCCTTGTGCATGCCAGATGAGCAAGAAGTATCTGGGGAGAAGGTGCAAATAGGAAGAGATCGTCCATATAAGGAATTATGCTGATACCCTGTAACCTTAGGAGGGGCTAGGGCTTCCCCTAGGACCTTTGTAAAGATGTGAGGGGCCGAAGAGAGACCAAAGTGGAGAGATCTGAATTGAAAATGCTGTACTTGCTTCCCCATCCTGACTGTGAGCCGCAGAAAAACTTTGAGGCAACATTTATCGGGATGTGCAGGTAAGCATCCCTCAAGTCCAGTGTAACCAGAAACTTGGAGAATATTTCTGACCGAAAAATTTTAATCCATTCTGAACCTCTTGTAGTGAAAAAACGGATTTAGAGGTTTGAGATTCAGGATTAGTCTGAACATTCTGAACGGTTTCTGGACAACAAAAACATGGGAATAAAATCCTTTTCCTTGTTCCCTCACTGGGACAGGTAAGATGACATTTTGATCTACCAGATCCTCCACGAGACTGCAGAGAGCTGAAGCCTTGCCGGGATCCCTCGGGAGATTGGTAATCAAAAATCTTTGGGGAGGAGGTGAATCAAACTCCAGTTTGTATCCCTCCTGGATAATGCTCTTGATGAAAGGACTGGCTGTAATTTCCCACCACTATGAAAAGAATCTCCCCAATCTTCCTCCCACTGGAGGAGGGAGTCACTGCTGCATGGTGTTCCAAGAAGACGGGTTAAACAGGATCCCAATACTTCCCTTCCCCTTGATAGAATAACATTCTATTAAAAGGCTTTTTATTTTTGACTGGGAAGGCTTTCTTCCTGTCTGCTGAACGCTCTAAAGTGGCCTCTAAGTCAGGGCCAAAGAACTGGTCTACCAAGAAGGTCCCCATCCCATGGTTTAAGCTATAGAGCACGTCTACAAGAATTAATAAGGGCAGAAGATCATGCTAAAAGCTTTACTGATTCTGCCAAAGCATCAGCAATATAGCCCACAGCTTTAAAAATCACGGGAAAGGACTCTAAGATCTGGCCTCTAGGTGTACCTGCCATCACTTGAGCCAACCAAAAATCAAGATTTTCTGCGACACATGTGGTTGCTAAAGTGGATTTAAGATTACATAAAGTTGAATCCCAGTCTCTCCTTAGGAGTACCTCCATTTTCCTATCCATGCCGTCTTATGTTACCCATATCTTCAGAGGTCAGCTTTCTTAGATATCTTTTAAATAGGAGCGTCTTGTTTTTCCTTTCCTCCAAACCCTGGTACATGAGATCATGTCCAGACAAAGAGACAATTTCATCCTGTATGTCTAAGGTTTCATAAATTGCTCGTAGAAGGTCAGCTACATCTTCTAGGGATAACATTCTGGATTCCCAGAAACCTCATCCTGGCTCCCCTCCTCCTAAAAAGAAGACATGTTTGAGGGTCTGGCTCCACTGAGCTCCTCTGGCTCAGACGTTTTAACAGATATAACCTTCTTGGATAGGGGTAAACCGCTGGAAAATGTGGGCTCAGAGGGAGCGTGCACAGGAATGCTCATGTTTTCCCATAATGACTTGAATGACTGAAAAGTAGACGAAAGCTCTTCCTTGACAGTAGAAAGGTGGTTGCTACAAGCTTTAGCAGATTCTTTCTTTAGAAGACCATCTATGCAGGCTTGACATAAAGGTTTAGGGTATGAAGCTCCTAATCTTGAACCACAAACCACACATTTTTTCTTGGACAGAATTTTGCTCTTATCAGGATTTTTAGCCTAAAGAAAAACAATCAAAAGGCAGGAAAAAAACATAAAAGTCCAATCTGTACACTAAAGGGTTAACAAAAAAGTCACCCTAAAAAGCTCCACTGTGCCCAACTCACAGCAGACACCCAACACCACAGGGGCCTCTGGTGAGAAAGATGCAAAATACATAGACCACAGGCATTAGTATCCACACAAAAGATGAACTATTACTTGGGCAGAAATTCAGATGGTTGCAGCATAAGCAGTCTCTCCTGAAATGCAGGTAAGACTAGTAACTCAAGGAATGCCGATAGCCACGGGAAGAGGGGAGCCCATCAAGGGGGAAACTTAACTCCAGTACTGGCCTATGCTAGGTATAGAAGGTGGAGGGTTAAAGCGGACCTTCTTCTGCCTGTACAGAGTGGATTACGGGGCCAAACCTCAAGCCTCTGGCTCTCCTCCTCTGCCGGAGGAAACAAAAAAAACTGAAGAGGACTGCAGGAGGCGGCCTTTTATTTGAATTTGGTGATGTGTTTCTTGTCCGGTGGGAGGAGCATACACTATATTACCAAAAGTATTGGGACGCCTGTCTTTACACACACATGGACTTTAATGGCATCCCAGCCTTAGTCCATAGGGTTCAATATTGAGTTGGCGCACCCTTTACAGCGATAACAGCTACAACTCTTCTGGGAAGGCGTGTAATGATTCACCGCCCGGCTTTAATTATTAGCCGGGAAGCGGTCTCCATGCTCCCTCGTCACCAGGTGGAAGCATGGAGCCGGCTTTCCTGCCAATCAGGAAGCCGGGGGGGGGGCGGGTAATGACGTGCCGCCAGGCTTCCCGATTGGCCGCGGAGCCAGCTCCATGCTCCCTGGTGACAAAGCTCAGGTATCGGGATAGGCATCAGGAGCATTTGGGAGCGTACGAGTACTAGCATCAGTGCATCCCTACACTCCATACTTGATCTGGTTTTTTTTGAACATTGTTTCATAATCATAATCAGACACAAAAAAAAAGTAAAACAAAACCAATAACGAAAAAAAAAATTGTTTAACTGCCTCCGGGCCAGCCTGGAGCTCTCTAGATCTGAGCGGGCGTCTCTAGACGTCCGCTCAGACACGCCCCCTCGCTCGGCGCGCGCGAGCGGGAAATTGCAGTTTTTTAAAAACAGGCAGCGAAAAAAAAAAAGTAGCAAAATCATCAGAAAAAAAGTAGATAAGTAGGAGGAGTTAATTAGGGATTACCGTGTTTCCCCGAAAATAAGACACTGTCTTATATTTTTTTTTGCCCCCAAAAAAACACACTAGGTCTTATTTTCAGGGGATGTCTTATTTTTTTTATGTGCAACAAAATGGTCAGTATCGGTAATGCTGATCCCTTTCTTTCACAGGCGGAGTGCATCTGGTATCACTCCGCCTGTCACAGTAACCGGCGCTATAGAGGAAGTATCGGCTAATGTGGCTCTGCTGCCGCCGCAGCCTTGCTTTCTACAGCATCGGCTTCCTTTGCCATCAGGGACAGCGGTACCAGCGGTGCAGCAGTGAGGACATCAGACAGTGGACAGCGCGGTAAAGTACGGTACACATTACAGTACAGTACCATTACATTACATTAAGCAGTGCCTTCAGGGGGACAGCAGTTGGTGAAGTATGGTACTGGAGTGCTCCCTGTCACTGTGCTGTCTGGAGGGAGTCCCCTTAATATAGTATGTCCCTGCAGGCTGATACCATATCTCCTGCTCTTCAAGTTCCCCCTCACATGCTATCACCAAACTAGGTCTTATTTTTGGGGTAGGTCATATTTAACAGAAATCTTGAAAAATAGTGCTAGGTCTTACTTTCAGGGTAGGTCTTATTTTCAGGAAAACAGGGTATTAGAGTGAACAGTTAGTAAATAATGGGGTAATCGGGAACACTTTTTTTTTTCACTTTTAAGGTTATTTTAACGAATATCATATGCAGATTAAAGGTCACCCCTTGATCTGCATATGAATGAAACAAAGGAAATACAAAATAAGTGTTAAAATGTATTTCCCTATTGAGTTCCTATCAGTGTTCACAAACACTGTTAATTGATTACGTGTTTAACCAGTTGACATCCGCGGTGTTAAACCCCCTTCCCATCCAGGCCATTTTTCAGATATTAAATGCTCAAACTTTGTTTCAATAATGAATCCAGATCAAAGAAATATACATTGCCCAGCAAAGTATTTCTTTATATTTTTGCCCAAGCACTTAGTCATCATGTTTCTGAACAGCTTCAACTCTCTCAGCTCGGCGTCCCTTAAGTTCCTGCCCAGTACAAGATCACAAGGGAGAGCACAGTCTCCAGCAGCTGAACATCTACTAGCTTGGAGAAGGGAGAAAGGAGCAGGAAGGGGACGTGGCTTGCCTTGCTGCGCCGGTGTTTGTGGAGACACACACAGCTCACACAATGGTGGCTCCATAGGACCCTGCAAGGGAAAGCAGCCACCCTAAACAGTATATCAGGACCAGTGCTCAGGAGATCACCCTGTACTCCACTTTGGGGTATATGTAGCAGACCTAAGGTTACTAACCTGTTAAGGGCCCATTCACACTACATCATCTCCAGACCACCAGATTGTTTGCGGACCCAAAATGCATACTAATGTATCCCTATGCTATTTCTAGCCTCTGCACACCAGCGCAGTCCATTCCAGACCAGAAAAATACTGCATGTCTCCTTTTGTCTGGTCTGGAATGCACTGGAACGCATCAAAAATGCATGGAATGCACCTGAAAGCCTATTTTAAGCTAAAAAAGATCCGGAGTGCGGCAAAAACGTGATGCACTACGTTCCAGATCTGGTCCGGAAAATGGTGTGAACCCAAGAAAAGAGCTTTTCTGTTAGTTTTAGCAGGGCATGTGTTTGCACCCAGCAATACTTGGCCTGCTGTGATTGACAGACAGCATTGCACTATTTCTTAAAAGTAAAATCAGATCAGAATCCCCAATTTTCACAAATTATTGGCTAGCAGCAGGTGTCTTGCAAGAAATATGGAAATAGTATAAGGTGGTTTTGGTGCAGTTTTTTTGTCTTTCAAACAAAAAGGCAGCTCTAAGAACAGAAAGCCAGGAAGAAGTGAATGCTGTGCTTTGACACAAGACAAAAACCCTAAAATAATATCCCCCCCCCCAAAAAAAAACAAAAGCCAATTTTTATTATAAAGAAAAGCCTTGCAGAAATAAGGCGGCTTTGTTATGGATGGGCTACTGTCCTTAAGCACAAGCTAAAAGTAAAGGGAAAAAAGCACTATTGATCAAGCTTGTCACTGAGGCAGATAGAAGTCCTAACAAGGAGCTTTGGGTTAAAGTAGAACTGAAGACAAAACACTTTATTTTAGTTTTGGATAGAGCTAGGGAGGGTTCATAACCTGTCAGATGTTTTGCGATGTGTCTCTTTCCCATCACTTCTTGTCTAATAGTCAGGTAATGGGAGGATATTCCACCAAACAGAGATGATCAGCAGGGTCACCAGAACTAGGGCACAACTGGAAAATTTCCCATCTGTTCCTGTTCTGGTGACAACACACACATTTGGCATTTTCACTGTCAGTGGTAAAAGGCACCAGGACATAGAGAGAGGGTGAATCTCCCTAACGGAGATAGACAGCAATAAAAACCTGTCAGGGGGTTAAATCCCTCTCCACTCTATGCAAGGCTAAAAAAAAAAAAAAAGGCATGGCATCAGTTGTACTTTATGTAATAACCTGCAAACATGTAGGGGGAGCACACAAGGCAATGTACCCCATCACTGCAATTCAGTTTTCTTACCGATTCTTCACTCCATATCTTCTCCATACACAAAGACACTATAGTTGCTCTAAGTTGCCTTTTATAGTGAGGGGCTGGGTTATCCAGTCCCCCTCCCCCATTATTGGCTGCTGAGAGTCTGGCAGCCAGGGTTAAAGGGTATCATAGGTGGGTGCCAAAATTAACCTGCTGATGGTGAATTTGAATCCTGGGAATATGCTGCAAATTAATAACGGTGCAAATCCAAATCTCATCCCTCTCAGAGATATGCAACACTAATTTATGACAAAGTATCAAGCCAACTATGGGGAACATTACACATGGCCTCTAAGGAAAACATAGGTGGGAAGATAACATTTTGTAGCGATGATGTTAAATCATCTTGTGATAATCTGCGTAAAACCAACCCGCGACCACTTAAAGTGACACTAAACTCTGGAGTTAAATCTTAAAATACATTCAAGTACCTTAGCTATTAACAATACTGTACCTTGAGTACCACTCGGCTGTAGATTATCAAATCTCTGAAATGGTGCGGACCCTGCCCTTCCTTCTGGAGCGTGGCTACTTTTGCTCCCTATGGTCCCTGTGTGTGCTGTAAAGTAACCACCACTCCAAGCTCACTCCTGTGATGGACTACAATCTCACGTTTAGTTTACTAATTTGTATTGAGATTGTTGTCCATCACGAGAGCAAGCTTGGAGTGGTAACTACTTTATAAACACACATGGGGATCATAGGGAACCAAAGTAGAAGAAGGAAGGACAGTGTCAGCACAAATTCAGAGATGATTTAAGGATCCATAGCTGAGTTATATGTAAATAAGATACATTCTTGTTATTAATCCCTTCATGACTGAGGCCTTTTTTTCATTTTTTGTACCCATGTTATATTCCACATTTTAGGCCTGAAAAGTACTTAAAACCATTAATGGAATTTTTAAGGTTGAAATCCTGAGTTTAGTGTCACTTTAACTCACTTCTCCAGTACTCCCCCAGCTTCTCCTTCCTTAATCAAAACTGTTGGATCTCAAGGAGCAGTGACATCAGCGTCTCCATCATATGTACCCTCATGCTAGTTTGCTGCAGCAGACACAGGAAAAGTGGTGGGTAACACTAGGAGTACAAACCGGTCATGAGTGGATTACCCAGAAGGTGACAGTCTCTTTAACCACTTGAGGATTTTGTATTGTGTGTTACACAGCAGGAGCAGCTGTCAAAACACAGACTCCCGTGTAAAATTACACTTGCAGATCGTCTGCAAGTGTCATTCAGTAAATACAAAGCGACAATGTATCGTGTTACTGTATTTGCCATTTCATTCATATGTAAATCATAGGTGTGAACTTTGACCTTCAGGTAATCTGTATATGACAAATTAAAGAAACCTTACAAGTTTTTTAAAAAGAAAATTTAAATCCCATTTAACTCCTTAATTATAATCAGCCCTTATTTTCTTTCTGCTTTTTTTATTCTCCATTTTTTCATTTGTTTTGTTTGTTACTTTTCTTAGGGTTGCATAACAAGAAAATGTGCAAAATTGAAGAAAAAAAAACCCCTTCTATAATTATTTGTAGATGACTTTGGCATACTTTGTACTGGAACATCATTTTAGCATCATTTCTAATTGGGACACATTATGAAATAAAATGTATTCTTTGTTCTTTACAGTTTTGACTGGTGAAAATTGAAGAAATACTTTTTTTTAATGTCCGTCTTAATTCCGTAGAATATCAAAATAGATTTTGCAAAACAATATTGCCAGGAAAATAAATTCTAGTTTTTCTTTAAGAAAGAAAGATATATAAAATGATGACATAGTTATCGCCCATGGTGGAAATGTAAAAATTGCTCTGGTCAGTGAAAGGTTTAAGGGTATGAGAGCTGAACTGGTAACAGTGGATCCAAGATTAGATCTTAGGTTTTTGTCATGCTACATACATGCATGCTAAATAATGTCTCAATTTAACACTTGCGTGTAATTACCTCACAGAGATCACATTGGTTTTCCACACATTACCTTCATCCGTTTTTCTCACCGGACGATTGGTGCCATCTTTGTTCAGGCAATATTCTGGGTCAGCATCTATTTCTTGGACTGAGATGCTGTCTGAGATGAAGCAGTCTGTGCCAAGAGTCTTCGTTCACAAATGTCTGACACAGATAATAGGGGATCTATTACAACCTTTTTACCTTGGGATGTGCTGCAAACTTACACTGTTGCAGTCCGATCATTTGGAGAAAAGATATTTAGACCTGGCAAAGTCACATGTCTGGAGTTCAAGGTCTGCTCTCTAGTGACCAACAAAACTAAAGCAGAAAATGTATTACCAAACACCCCCAAGGTAGGTACTCTGCTTTCTGCTGACTCCTTAAAAAAAGCTTTGTGTGACCTAAAAAGGGAGTACCAAGATCTTTCTAATAACCACCAGATTGAGTTCTGCTGCAGAAACTTCAATGTGGCTGGTGATGCATCAGGAAGAGGTTTCAAGTTTCCACAAGTGTCCTCCCTGTAAAAGTGTGAGGGGCTTTGGACAATTGGCTACAGAAAACACAGGTAAAATGACTCTTCTAGCATTAACAGATCATTGGTTTCACTTGTTGCTTGAAACTGCCATTTACATTACAATTTATAATCGCAACTGTAATCTTTGGCATGGTATAAATGAGAAAATATAAAATTAATCATTGACCCAAATGCTACCTATGGTAAAAGTCTCCAGCAATGTCAGAACACATGCAGAATGTTCTTTTTAAGCCCAGTATATTTAGAGAGGTCTAGAACAAGAGGACCATAAAGTGGAATTAAAGACATAACTTTACATGTGGATAGAGTGGTGATGGGGTCAGAACCCTTGTCAGGTATGTATTGCTGTCTTGGGTAGGAACATTCACACTAACTGTTCTAATCACCAATGAAATGGTGAGAGGAAATATAACATTTTCAGTTGCTTTCCACTCTATCCAAAATGGGGAAAAAAAAATGTTTGGGATTTGGCTATACTACAAGAGGTAGATTTATAAAGCAGCGAGCCTGACAGTCACTGAATCTTCCTGGAGCATGTATTTTAAATGACAGTGATTGATTTACCACCAGGAAATGTTCTGTGAAAGTCACATTGACTGCTTTATAAATATGCCCGCAGTGTTCCCCTCACATCTGTTTTAGTTTATTCTTCTTTTACATGGCTGTAGTAACAACAAGCATCACAAGTCTGTGATTATAGGATACCAATTACAGAAAGATAAATCAGAGGAATGCACAGCACATGTCACCATGCACTACAACACATGCATTTTCAAACATTGAGATGCATTGCGTTAGGCAGCTTATTTTGAATGTGCTTTGAATCCACAGAAAAACAGGCCCTACACAATTTTTGTAAAACATATACAGAGTGTTGCTGTAATGCATACTGTGCTGTGACAAGACCTTAATTGCTCTCTAACTGTAAAGAGTTCTGCATTAGAACATCTCTACTGATTACTATATTTGCATTGATTACATTGCATCTTTGTTTTAAGTGTAATAAAACATTCCCCCCCC
>NW_017306560.1:721255-726144 GCF_000935625.1 Nanorana parkeri
GTTTGTGTAAGGGTAAAAAAAAAACCCCCCCCCCCCCCATACCTGAGGCCCCCTGACATTTAAATTAAAAAAACAAAACCCTTTTTTCCCCTTCTGGTATTCTGGCCAGTCCAATTGTATCTTCTCCTCAAGCAGCAGCAGCAATCCGTACTACTGCACTGAATGACACTAGTGCGCTAGTATGGCACTTTTGCATGCTGTATAACACAGGATGTATTTGAACAGCATAATCAATGAAAGAAGTATTTTTAAAAACAAATGTTACTAGGTAAACTGTGACTGCACCAAGTTGCTGTCTCTGTATCAGTGAGCAGGATAAGTGTTTCTCCTCCAGGGAAATAATCGCACAGTAGGGTGCTCAGTGCACAGAAATGTGTGCGCTATTTCACACTGCAGCTTGGTGTGAATGAACACTTATAGTTTGTTTTCCTTAAAATGCGCGGAGTAGAAAAACCTGTCCCCTGCCAGCTTGCTTGCTCTCTGTGTGGAATCAGTGGCCTCTCTACATAAGTTCAACCCCCTTCTGCTGCATCAGAGCTCGAGCTCTCCAATCAGCAGGGAATAGGAGTTTTACTGATTACACAGCTAGAGCTCTAATTCAGCAGGGAGTGTGGGGACCCCTGCAGAGAGCATTGCTTCCACATAGAGAGAGGGACCTTCCCTGCAGCATGCTGGAAGTGGGAGAGGCTTTTGTATTCAGGACCTGGATGCTTTTTAAATAAAATTAACGGTAAGGGCCCATACACACCTTTTTGTTTTGATGCATCTGGAATGCATTTGCTGGATGTAAACTGAAAGTTCAGTTGGGCTTTAACAGGGCTATTCTATTCTTGTGCATTATCTTTGCAGGGGAAATTCTTAAAAAAAATTTGTTTACCAAAAAGTTAAAATAAAATTGGTAAAAGGTATCGACAGAGGTTAAAGGATTATTCCTCAATCTATCACAAAGGGCACCATGTCTTTGAACACTAGTAGACCTTCACCCCAAAATCATTTGAAGAAAGTTTTGCTCCCCTAATAGGCATAAAAGTGTATACTTGTCCAAAATGTATACTTGAAAAATATCACATATGTTATTAATCTACAACTGAAGGGTTGTGCAAGTATTAAATGGAGTATGTCTGGGATATCTGCATCAGTTTACGGTAAACCCTGACATGGGGATCAATGACTACCTTAAGGGCCTGTGTTGATGGATTGTGTCAGAACAGATTCCTCATACAAGTCGAAAGGATTGGAAAAAAAAACCTTGAAGGTTGGTGCAGACCAGGAGTTCAGGGCAAAGCTAGTTTGCTTCCCTCTCCAGTATCTTTAGCAGAATATACTTATCTTTCTTTACTCCTCTGCAGCTCCATTCAAGTGATGAGCGCCAAAATAAATACCTGTCTGGAGAACCAAGCGACTCGGCCATGTGATAGTACTTATTAGTCCAGAACTAGCACATATCACAGTTTATAGTTCTGTGTAAGCTAAAACTCCAGCGACTTGTAGCTTACATAGGACATGCTTTGCATTACCGACGGGTAAATTCAGGGGCATGGGAATGAAAGAAAAAGAAGTATATGCTTTCAGCTAGGCGCAGGTCCAATTGAAAAAATAGGAAGCACATTTCCAAAGATTTGATAGCTAAATCTCAGTGTTAAAGCGTGTCCACTTATGCATTAATCAGAACACTGATAGGTTGCACCAAATCTGCAGTTTACCTTTCTTGCTCTATGGCACATTTTGTCTGCTATAGAAAAGAAATCAAATAGTATGTATATACCATGTAAGCAACATCTACATTACAATCAGCTTAAACAGAGACAAACAAGAGACAAGGTATCAGAACTGAAGGATCATGTTTGTAGAAAATAAAATTAAAAAACAAAAAGGGACCAAAAAAATGTTGCTCATGTTTAGACACTTTTTTTTTCTTTCCACCATTTTATATATATATATATATAGATATTATAGATATATTTATATATATTTGCTTTTGCGCACTTCTAAGATTCTACCGCTCTTGTATACAGATTTCAATTAAAACACTGCACAGGTTCAAAGCACAAAGGGTTCACAGGGAAAATAAATAGGTCCATAAGCTGGCCCAGTTGAGGTGGCATTTAGAGTTGGAAGCTACCTGCCACCATTCCAATAACGATCACAAGGGAACGTGTTGCTGTAGTCCTGTAGATGGTCCACTACTCCTGAAACACCAACTCTGCTTGATGAGTTTTGGCTCTTCCAGTGTTCCACGTGTCAATATGTGCCCTTCGTATTCTTGGAAGGTGGTGGGAGTTTGATGGCAAGGGAACAGGGTTAGTAGGGCAGAATGTGGGAAGATTGGTAGAATTCCCTCTTCCAGGACCCGCCTCACACACCAATTGCATAGTAGGATGATGATGTGTTAAACTGCGAGTGTGATCCTTGAAATCCGTGTATTCTGTTTGCGTGTGGGTATCACAAAGTCTGTGGTGGATCCGTTTCATGAGATGCAGCAACCTAGTCAATGAAATATATACAATCCTGCCAGAATATTTTATCCAGAACAAAAAACAGAAGAATATAACATTAAAAACCTTTTTATGATAAAATAAGGCAAAAAGCAATTGTTTTGTACATTAATCTTATTATTTTAATAATAGATCTGTGATTTCTGTTCAAAATGATAGCAAGAATGTTGATCTGTTAGATGCAGAAAAAGAAAATCCATAGAATATTGTTACTGCCCTTCAGTGCTAGAGGTGTCTTGAACAAATTGAAAGTATAAATATGCATTGCTATGTTTCTCTGATACCTCCTGTAATGAAGGGGCTGAAACTCTTGTTATTTTATGGAAAGAACAGGTTTACTTATTTTTCCCTCACCAGAGGCAAAATGCAACTAATATAAAATTAAAAAAAAAAAGGTACTTTTTTTTTTTTTTTTCCTGGAAGAGACTAAGAACACCGTAGCGAAAACCAAAATACTGTAAAAACTACAAAAATCCATTTAAAAAGTCCCACCCCTCACTAAACCCATCCCACTGGCTAATGAGCCTCCCAAATCGAAAAATAGTTACATGACCAGAGCAGAACCCTTGGTTTCCAGGGTGGAACATTTATCACCCCTGAACTGTCCTCCCTGGCTAATAAAGAAAAGAAGTGTGCTTAGCCTACAAATGTACATTTACAAAAACAGGAGGAGAAAAGAGAAGGTTTTGAGCAGTGCACTTTTGTAAAATATTTTATGTACAAGTTTAAAATTCATGGTGTTTGATTCCTGTGGATCTTTTTTTATTATATTTTTAGAAGGAGACTATCGAGCCTCAACTTCTTTAGGATTTCTGGAAGGTGAGAAGTCCCGTGCTTCTGAATTTGTGAGGGGATTAGTCCTGCGGGGGGAGGCGGGCCTTGTGTTGCTGGCTGGCACTAAAGGAGGGGGGGCGCTTAGTGCAGCTGTGGGTGGGGTCCGGTTTAGGATTCCATTGTGCATGGCGCCTGAAGGGCTGAGTCTAGGATAGGGCACACTGCTCAAGTGTGGCATGAAGGACTGCATGTGTGCCAAATGGCTGTCTAGTGGGGAGGAGTGAAGATGGTGCATTCGTGCCCTTTCTATCTCATCTCTTAAATGCAATCGTTCTCTCTCACGCTCATCAGCATGTCTCAATCGTTCCTGTTCCCTTCGTGCCTCCAAGAACTGTTCATGGCTGTAATCATGTGGCTCGCGATCACGGTAAGATCGTTCATGGTCATAGAAGCTGGCAGCAGCTGTTGCTGGGTACCTGTGCATACCTTCAGCACGCAAGTGGAAATCCATCCTTCTCTGCAAGTCCAGTGTGCGGTAAGCATCACGCAATGGGTCTCTCACTGGGTCCCATGCAAAACCTGCATGTTGAAGCCTCTCTCTGCCTGTAAGAGGGCCCATTCCCATAAGTGGGGTCATTACCCTACTGCGGTCCAGCATATTCAAGTTGTTCATTTGGTGGACACTACCCATTGGGAGCTGCATGGAGGCTGCCATTGTGTGGTGCAAAGATAATCCATGCATGGATGCTGGGGGTGGAAGCGGTTGATGTTCCACTGTCCGCACCGGATGAGGAGGCTCAGAGCCTACTACTAACACATCCGAATCCTCTTTGCGCTCCTCCTTAACTTTGACATCACTTTTGATCTTCTGGAGATCTGTTGGCAATTCAGGCTTCCTTTCACTGTCTTTTCCTACCAGGTTGCTTAATTTTAAGCTTTCACTTAGGACTGGTTTACCATACGGTGATACAGACTGGATGACTGGCTTACTGCCATCCTCTATCGTCCTCTTATCGTGAAGTGGTGGTTCCTTTACCGGGGAACGGCTTTCCTTGATCTTGTGCTCTGCGGATGGAACGTCACGTAAGCGATCGGTATTTTCCCGTTCAATATCTTTGGACCTGTCCCCTAAGCTGCCTTGTCTCAGAGAGTCGCTAGGGGTCTGGCTGTTGCTGCGAATGAGGTTGCTTATTTGGTGGCTGACAGGGGCTGATGCAGGAGAGGATCTGTTAGAATGA
Source organism: Nanorana parkeri (assembly GCF_000935625.1). NCBI lineage: Eukaryota > Metazoa > Chordata > Amphibia > Anura > Dicroglossidae > Nanorana > Nanorana parkeri. The sequence continues at coordinate 725,763 of NW_017306560.1, forward strand.
TGTCGGCTTTTATCCAATAAGTCCCTAGGAAAAGAAACATGAGAGGGTGCTGGTTACAAACTTTGTGAAACAGTAATACGTGTAGAGGTCACACCACCAAAATACTTTAACATTTTATGCATTATCAGTTCTTGCAAATGTAATTCTACATAAAATTCAGTAAACTTACTTACCCTAAGCTCAGTATACCACCAGCTACAGCTCGCGGTATACTGAGACACCGCAGCCGGAGCGGATCCCGACATCGATGTCGAGATCCGCCCAGCTGCATGAGTGACAGCTGGCTCTGCCTATCTAGAGGCAGAGCCAGGTGGACCCGCCCCCTCCCGTTCCGCCAGTCAGCACTGGCGGATCGGAGCGGGAATCCAGCCCCTCCCCTGTC
>NW_017306560.1:727127-737859 GCF_000935625.1 Nanorana parkeri
ATGTCGAGATCCGCCCAGCTGCATGAGTGACAGCTGGCTCTGCCTATCTAGAGGCAGAGCCAGCTGGACCCGCCCCCTCCCGTTCCGCCAGTCAGCACTGGCGGATCGGAGCGGGAATCCAGCCCCTCCCCTGTCACGGCAGAGAGCCGTGACAGGATTGAGAGGTGAGTGAACGCCGGTATCTGTTCGCTCACCTCCTGATCTACTGAGCCGACCTGTGACAGTCTCATTGTCACAGGTCGGCTAGAACTATGAGGTGAGTGGAAATCACTCATCTCATAGTTCTCCTTTAACAGATTATTGCCTCTGTATTATGCAGGAAAGTACTAGATAGTGAATAAAGGAAAACTATTTTACTTATTTAGGGCACCTGCTGTCCTGTACTGGTACACCTTGACAGCTCTGAGCCATGTTACTGAAGTGCAGGTTCATTCTTAAAGTGTGTTTGCTGTAATTAATGCTGAATTCTGAAATTCTGTAATTAATGCTGAAGGGAAAAGTTTAGAACTTCTGTCAGCATTTTATTGCCGTCTGTTTCTGATTGGGACATTTCCCCTCACCTCCTGTCTTGGTTTTTAGTTCTTTGAGGTTATTAGTACTATCAGTGCCTTCCTGTCTTAGTAACCATTTGTCTTGTGCTGATGTCACAGGGATAAGAACGGAGGGCCAAACTCCTCAATGAAGAAGTGGAGTTTTAAAAGTTGAGTTTTTATTTTTGGCATTCGTTCTCTTTTGAGTCACAGGAGAACATTTACTAATGCGCTCCTGTGACCCCAAACTCAACAAATAGCAGCCTATTGATCGCTATATACCGACAACGCAGAGCTGCATTGCAGCCGGGAAAGATACCGACAGGCCAGCTGTGCCCGCCTCCTCCCGTGTCTGTCGCTCCAGTCAGGGCTGGAGGAATGAAGAGAGGGGGGGGATCCCTGCGGGGAGCAGTGACTGACCGCTAATGCTCTCAGCAGGGAGAAGATTCTTAACTGAGCAGTCAGCAGTTTGTGATCGCTCACTTCTCGATCTATAGAGCTGATGTTTGACTGCTACAGTGTCACATGTCGGCTCTAACTATGGGAATGAGTGTATTTCACTCTACCAAGACTATAATTATCATTTTTTCTGGTTTCACAATTCCTTAGTAGCCTCCTTGCCCTAGTGACCACAACCAGGAGATCTGCAAAATTACATAGTCTTAAGGTCTTCTTGGAATCAACTCATTCTGTGACTGTCAGTCATGCATAGCCTACTACAAAGCAGGTCACAAAGACCTCAGGAGAGAAGCAATGTATGCAGATTTTTTTTCTTGAAGTTAAGCCCAGCCACATTACTGATTAATAAAAAGTTAACAGCACATCTTAAGATATGTTGCAAAATAAGCATCTAAATGAAATACGTCAGAATGCGCGACACATACATCAATCGGACTAGCTGCAAAAGGTAAGCTTAGATTTGAATTAAAGCCTTAAAGTCAATGTATAGCCTATCAATTAACATATTTCTTACTTGCTCCATTTTGGTCTGTAAATATACTGCTACTGAATTTCTAACTTCCTGTAGTAAGTTGGCAGCACAGTGCCTCTACTACATTGAAATTTGAAGGAGTCTTATCAGACCTGACTAGGTCACCTTTCAGAGGCCCTCCCCTTATGGAGATGAAGAAAGGGAAAGGTGTTTTGGTCGTAGGGTGACAACAATTTGCTCTACAGATGCAGAACAGTGAGTGAGCACTGTTACCAAGTTTTGGAGAAGCAAGGCCTGTGCATTTCGGAAATTTTTCAAAGAACTGAGAAGGCAATATTTCTGCAGCTTGTATAAAAAATATGGCCAGAGGACATGCCTATGCACATCCTGTCTTATGACATGTAGTTCAACTAAAGTAAGGTGTAGCTTACCTCTCTTTGTCTCTTTCATCTTTTGCCAGAGACAACTCCCTCTTGTCTTCCTTGTCTCTGTCATGGTTGGTCACAGAGGAACTTCTTTCGGAGTCTCCGACCTTGGACCACTGAGGAGGAGTTGGGAAAGACGGTGGAGTCCGATGGAGCCGATTCCAGGGCTCATGGGGGCTGCTAAAGTTCTGAAGGGTCGGGCTTTCTTTGTGAGTGAACAAGCTGTTGTGTGCTGTGGAGGTTTGGAAACAGACTATTAGCACTGATTTGAGAGAATGTTCTAATAAAGTGTGGTCTAAAAACAGAAGTGCCACTAAGCTTTCTCTGCTGGAAAGCACATAAAAAGTACTCAACTGTGTAATCTTAATAATTGCTATGGTAAGTTTAAAGCTTTTAACATCACATATGCATTATGAGCAGCATATATACGCGTTTTCTCTTCTTTATGAGATTTCTGGCAGGTATTGCCCTCATGCAGAGATAATGACAATGTTAGGTTAATTTCAGTAGGAGCCATTTTAATGTAAATACCTAGTAGTGAACTTTCCATGTATCAGAATGACAGTAAGAGGCACCACTGCTTCCAGACACACACCACCTACTACACCCTATAAGGCTCAGATAATAATCACAGTTCTAGATAAAATGTCTATTCCTGTATCCTGAAATGAAAGTAACAAACATCAGGATCAGCATTTTCCTGGCTACACTACTATGGAAATCACAAGCACAGCACCACAGCCACCAAAGCACATTTAGAATTGCCTTGCAGCACTTCAGCGGATATGCAAATAAAAAGTGCCCAAATGACCCAGAAAGAATTACTATTACTCTCCCCTGGGGTAAAAACTAACCAATCAAAAAGCAAGGATTTCTACTTTTGTCATCAGCCTAGTAATTGACTGCAAACCCCTCAGCCAGTACTTACTTAGAGCATGACTGGCTAATCCTCCAAAGGCATTGCTGCCTAAGTTCCCCAGGCCGCTGAAGCTGCTTGACCTGCTAAATGGATCTGGAAAGGCAAACAGGTATTGAAGAGGCGTTTATTCCATGAGCACTGGAGAATGAAACGCACTCCTGACCCTAAACCTTAAAACTGGGTATCTGGGATGAAAATTGTCCCACACAGCCATAGGACTCTCCTGTTAATAGGGGCAACCAATAAGAATTCACATTTGGCAGCTTAATCTGCACAGAGGCCTAATGTCAGAATATATTTAGTGTGTGAAAGGAAGAATGTTGAAAATTTAAGGATTTCAATGTAAACATCAATGGCAGTTTCTTCATCAGTGTGCGAGGGAAGAATTGTCTCTGTGTGGCCTACATCACCCAATAGGATTCTCATAGTATAGTATGTGGGAGTGAAGGGAAAATAAGCTGGGTGTTATGAGCAGCACAGTTGAGAAACACTCTTCCCTCAGATACACTGACACATAAGGATTATTATCTGTAATGGGATATTAGGTAGTGTAGAAAAGACCTATAGATGGAGGAATTATTAATAATATACTACCAATGTTTTGCAGTGCTAAGCTGTAACATTAATATAGCATTTCTAAATCTTAATGTAAAAATATAATTGAACTGTAGCTGTAACCTGGTCCAATACTGTCGAGTCATATAGACAGAACACTGAAATGATAAAAGTCAGACTAATGGTTAGTTTAAAGTGTGTAAATTCAGATAAGAGACGGAAAATGCGTAGCATGGCATATCATTGATGCCATTACATACTGTAGTAATAAACTGGCTGTGCCTTAGGCTTTAAAATTTGCTACCCTTCTTCCCTTCCATTTTTATGCCATAAAAATAATTTCATATTAAGATGTGAAAATGAGGAATGGAATTTACTTACACTTACCAGCCAAATGGCTCGTTGGCAGGAAACCGCTGTGGTGTGGGGAAGGTCCAAATGGTGTTGCCCCTGGATGTGTTGGACCTGAACAGAAAAAAATGAAAGAATGAATGCAGTCCATATAGAAGTCAAATATGTCGTCCTCAATTCTTCCAGTCAGGAATATTTCACTGCGTTTACCAGCCAGAAAAGACGGACTGTGCCAGCAAACAAAAACCACAGTGATCTGAACAGGACATCTGTAATACATTATTCACCAAGAGTCGTGACTGGCAAATGTAATGATACAAATAGGCATTGCAACGTTTTTCTACTACAATATACAGATTAAAAAGTAAAAACATTTACATTTACTTTTGTTTTCAGGAAGAAAAAAAAAAAGATTCTGTAAAAACTATCCTTTGCTCATTAAGAACAGAATAGATTAAATTAGTCAAACCTAGGTGACACTCTGCTTTACACTATACTACTCCTCTAAAACTGGCAAAAAGAAAGGCGGGCTGCAAGAAAAGGCAAACTAGAATAGTTCTGGGTTAATCTGACTGCATATTTCTTAAAGTTTAAAGGTTTTATGTATAGAATTTCCTTTTTGGTTTATAAACATCTCCTCTAGGGTACTCTCGTGTGTTTGGTATTTACTCATTATAACTCAATTTTATATTTTACAAAAAAAATGGTATTAAACTGTGTTTGTGTGAACTAAAATTAATTTGTTTTTTCCAAACAATATTGCTTTAATAAAAACATTTGCACCAATATGTGTGTGTGTGTGTGACAAAACTGCAGGAGGTGGTTAAAGATATTAATGGGAACTTATAGAGCCCAGCATTTATAGCACATACCCATCACCTTCATCTGTTAGAGAATTGGAAGCTTTACGTCTGGAACCCCACTATACAAACTTTAGAACTTGTATTGCAGCATTCCAAAATGGGAAATGGTTACTCTGAGGGCAAACGAAGGCCCAGTTCCATATTGCTCGAGTCCCAGGTACCATTTTAAATGGCATGAAATCACATGGTCTTTTGCCACTAATCCTGCAGAATTCAAAGTCTGTTTTCAGTCAGGTCAAAAGACTGGTACATAGGAATCAGGGCCTGCATATGGAATGATCAATATGGCTGCCCCCTCCCAATGTATATAGTAGAGATGCACAGAAATTTCAGCAACAATGATACTATGGGCAAAATGCTGATAGTACCAAAATGCGGTGCATCCCTAGCCTCTCTCCTCCCTGCTGAGCGCCGGTCTGTGTCCCCTCCGATCTCTGCTGCTCTCCCCTGCCTGTACATCAGAGGCAGCGGAGATCAGAGGGACACAGAGCTGATCCAGCTTCCGGTGCCCAGTGGGGAGGAGAGAAGCTGTCAGGAAGCCGAGCAGGCCAGTGCGCGAGTACAGCTTGGCCTCCTGTGACAGACGGAACAGTCAGGATGGAGAGCGGAGCACAAACACATAGCGATCAGTACTGGTCTCTGTACTAATCGCCGAGTGTTTGTACATAACGGAGGACCTAGTAAGCTTACTGTGTCCCCAGTTATGAATGATCAGGAAGTGCTCTACATCACTTCCTATTAATTTATGATTGTGGACATAGCAACTGATACTATCACCTCAGTTTATGCATGGACAGCATCACAGTATAGAAGCTTTCTGTTCATTCATAACAGGGGCTGCAGAAAAAGAGCGTCCTCAATCTCTTTTTCTAATTTAAAAGGGAAATATCAAGGGTCTATTCAGACCCCAGAAATTTCCCCAAGGCCCCTAACAGTAAAAATAAATAATAAAATAATTAGCAAATTAGGCTGTTCCGACTATGGCAAACAAGCCTTATCAGTCCCTGTAGTTTTCACACGATCACTGGCCTCACACTGCTTTACTGAATAAATCCATAAATCTTTAACTGTATATACTGAGCATGTATATGGCACAGCATTTATTACAATGGACTATACAAGAACAATTTGTCAAATGATTCCTTCTAGGTCAAGGACAAGGCGCTCTCCAAAGTCAACAGGAGCTGGTAAAAGCTTTAAAACAACAATTTTCTACTTGAGAGAGCAGTGTCTACACCGAGAACTGGCTATTTCTGCTCCCTGAAGATTTCAGACTTAATAAAGGGGATTTGCTCAGTGCAGGGTGCTCTTCCAAACACTACTAACTCAAGGCTCTTAGAAAAAAAAATAAAAAAAATAAGCCTTCTGCAAGTAAAGACGGCAGCAGAGCCCTTAGAGCTGTCTTGTGCTTATTAAATGGAACGATTCTCAAGCGGCTGCACATCCATCTTACAGATGGCGAGCCTGGAGATAGATGGTGCACCCTGAGTAACAAGGGAGCTCAGCCAGAGCAATGGTTCATGCTGTGACATTCCTGTCTGATAAGGAGAAAAGGATGATACAGATACTCTGTGGAAGGCATTTTATTTATTCTCTGATTGATGCTTCATCGTCTGTGCTCTGCTATCTAAATAGGAAGCTCAGTCTTTACCTGCACATTACTAATTCAGCTTTGAGTGAGCCAGAGAAAATAAAGGAACGGGAAGCTGTTTAATTGGGGGTGATCTCCTTATAAACCAATGTTTTCTTGAATATGGCTGTCAATGGACAATGAACAATGGATATTATCCATGTGATTTTAGTCTATTAACAGACAGAGCGCAGCCGCACAACAATTAGTCTTTCAGAGACATTGCAGCAAGCAGGGGAGCACTGCAAGACAAGATAAGACTGTGTGGTTTAGCATTTAAGCCTCTATTATGTTGGCTGCAGACGCATGGCATGCTCTGAGGATGTTTGAAGAATATTTTATAAGTCATAATGCCGACATGGTCTCTGAGGGATGTTCCTTATGGCAGTGCTGACCTGGTGATTAATAAATCAATCTTCTGAATGGAGACACCAGACCTGCTGGCTATATCTGTAGTCTGTCCATAGAATACTTCACAAAGAATTACCCACCACTGTCATATGTCATAGGACCAAACATGCCAACCTCAGATACACTTGGGAATTCTGCAACCTTCTATAATTTATTTTAAATGTCACAACTCAATAGTCACTTCTGTGATTGTCTCATTTTGTGTCAGCCTTTCTAATACAGGCATTTAAAAAAAAATAGACAAAAATCTTCACACGAGGCTGGCACTTTTCTAAATGTTGTAGTTAGAACAATTAAAAGGAAAAGTGCACTTCTTTCATTAAAAAGGACAAGTGCACAGCCACGGATATATACACACACAGGCCACTTTAAGTACACCTGTTCAATTGCTTGGTAACACAAATTGCGAATCAGCTAATCACATGGCAGCAACTCAATGCATTTAGGCATCTACATGTGGTGAAGACGACTTGCTGAAGTACAATCAGAATGGGGAAGAAAGGGGATTTAAGTGACTTTGAATGTGACGTGGTTGTGGGTGCCAGACGGGCTGGTCTGAGTATTTCAAAAACTGCTGATCTACTGGGATTTTCACACACACAACCATCTCTCGGGTTTACAGAGAATGGTCCGAAAAAAAGGAAAATATCCAGTGAGCGGCAGTTGTGTGGATGAAAATGCCTTGTTGATGTCAGAGGAGAATGTGCAGACTGGTTTGAGATGATAGAAAGGCAACAGTAACTCAAATAACCACTCATTACAGCCAAGCCAAGGCATGCATCAGCTAAGAAAAGGAAACGGAGGCTACAATTCGCACAGGCTCACCAAAATTGGACAATAGAAGATTGGGAAAATATTGCCTGATCTGATGAACCTCAATTTCAGCTGCGACATTCAGATGGTAGGGTCAGAATTTGGCATGAACATGAAAGCATGGATCCATCCTGCCTTGTATCAACGGTTCAGGCTGGTGGTGTAATGGTATGGGGGGTATTTTCTAGACACACTTTGGACCCGTGATGCTATCATGTCAATATGGACCAAAATCTCTGAGGAAAGTTTCTAACACCTTGTTGAATCTATGCCACAAAGAATTAAGACAGTTCTGAAGGCAAAAGGGGGTCCAACCCAGTACTAGCAAGGTGTACCTAATAAAGTGATGGGTGAGTGTATATCTCCCCTTATAGACGAAAATAAACCACCTCATAAAATTAATTTCAACCAGATAAGTGCTTCATACCTCTTTGCAAAATCCTTACTACTCATTATTAATCATTTTCTTTTTAGAATAAAAGTAGTAAGGATGGGTCTTGAAAGAACACCTGACATTTTGTTGGAAGAAGCAGTTTATGGGTACCTCCCTTACTTTTGCTGAGGTTAGGCTCTACTTGAGATGTATTTATGTTGCCATGACAACTGCCGTTGTTAGAAAATTAGGTGTTACAGTTATACCTGGGAAATCTCAGAAGAGGGAACAAATTACAGAGTAAAAAATGGAGACCAGTGACTAGGTCGCACATTGCTTCCCCTTTCCAGTCGCCTCTCTGCAATTTCCATTGTAACAATGTAAGGCACCAGCCTTCACCACTCCTACAACGTACACCTGCCGACAAGCTAAAACTTGAGGGTAGGGTGGAAAGCAATTAGAACCTTTTTAGCATACGGGCCCAAACACTTTCTCCAGTTTAATCCCCTTTAGATATTGTAAAGCTACAACTCATACAACTGTTGGTGGAGAGAAATGTATTATATCTTGCATGGGCAAAGTGATGAATCTTTCACTTACCTGTGCTTGAAAATAAAGGTCTGGCTAAATCATGAGGATAAGGGAGGCCTGGAAAGACACCTGGTGCAGGCGGCCTGCTGAATAAGTCAAGTTTGCCACAAATATCCAGCTTGTGAGGATCCATCTGCATTTGCTATGAAAAACAAGAATTTTTAACTCAGACTATTATTCAAATAAAAGCATTCTTTATCAATCAACAATAAAAAATAAAATCCTAAGGCAGCTTAGTGGGTTATATTCATCACTGTGTACTGCCATACAGGTTTAGCGTTCATTTACACATTTTGGTGCGATGTGTTTCATTCAAATGGAAAGGCTGCCAATGCACCAGAACAGAGAAAATCATGATGCAGCATTTTTTCTGAAGCAGCACAAAGCACAGCAGTGCATTACCTTGCGTAACGCTGCAAAATGTGTATAGGAGGTGCATTGCCTTAGTGTGCTGTGGTGCCCTTGAAAATGAATGGCACCACAGTGCACTAACTGCATGGTGTGTTGCCGTAATGCATACATTAATGTGTGTGTTATCGCAACACACTGAAACAGATAGGCGTCAATGGGCCCTTAATCTCTCCCAACTCCACCATTGAGGCCCATGGCAGAGGAGTTTAAAACTCAACTTACATTATGCTATGGAACTGCTCCCCCGCTGCACAAAGCAGGAATATGTTACTCTAAAGACTCTGGCTAGGATAAAAGGCAAACGTGAATTTTAGTGATTAATAGGCTGTGGTAGAATCACTGACATTAAGCTCCCTTTCAGTACTGGAGGTTGCTTCAACGCTGCAGAAGCACAATTGCTAGCGAGTGAGCAGCCACCGGGTAACTTCCACTTGTGAAAGATAAATGTCAGTGAATTTGCTGTTGGCCACAATGTTGTTGGCGGGAGAATCATATACGTCCGACAGTGCAATAGTAATTAGATACAAATGAATTACTTGACACATTTGCCTTCCATCTCTTCTGGTCTAACTCTCTTTAGAGCAAGCTTGAATCTCTCATGTTGCATCCTGAAATATTTTTGTATGTACTTGCTTTTGGAAACATTTTATCCATTTGTACCATCAGTATTCATTTTAGTTTTCTCTTATTTTGTGTAAAAAATTCTTATTAAGTATCTTGGTATGCAATGAAATGCACATCCCAGTATCGGCACCATAAGTGTAGTATCCCTACTGTGTGTTCCAGGATCCCAGAATGCCATGTAAATTTTGACCAGCTGTCATGGCCAAGAGCCTGTCACTGTCCACTCCCACCACATGCACCTAAACCAGTGGTGGGCCAACAGCGATGTGCAGGGGACAGGAATGGGTGAGACCATACTGTACACCAAGACAGCTGGATAAAATTTGCACACCACCTACACCAGAGCACCCGCTGATTCTGGGTTCCCAAAGTGTCTATGAGGAAATGAAGCTTGCATGCAGGTACCTGGAATTATTTTTTTTTTATATATACCAGTGGCACTTTACCTGTCCTAAAGTAAAGCTGACCCAGCCTAAAATGTTCCCAATAGGTCAGTGGTGCCAGCAAAAACCTGTGTTAGTGTTCATATCGATACCTATGTTATCTCAATATTGGCCCCTACATTCTCTGCTCAAGCTGTACATGAAGTCTTGACTTCTGCCAAAGTTGAGATTAAGCCCCCATTCACACCAGTAACAGCCGGCCCGTACAGATCCGTGCTGCGAGCATGGCCGTATGGGCCGGCTGTTACTTGTGTGAATGGGGGCTTAATCCTACACCCTTCCAGTAAGCCACTCTGTTCATATGTCAGATATCAGAGCCACCATGACCAACAGAAGTTATGAGATGTTACAGCAGAAATATAAAGAATGAGCCTCATCTTAACCTGGACACAAGTCAAAGCTCCGTGTACATGGGCCTAGCAATAGCCTAGGATCCAAGAGATTCCACACGTGCACAGAAACTTGAAGGCACCACAGGATGCCTGCCATTTAGCAATGTTGCAAATGTTTTTAAAATTTTAAGGCCAGGTCAGGTTCACTTTAAGGTAGGCGCTAAATGAGCCACAAACATTATAGTCACATTTGTATAATGTACTAAACTTAGGGTTACATTAAATACAAACCACATGTAATTACTGGATTAAATGGATATTTGCAGAAAAACACTTTTTGATTAGATCTGAGCAAACTGTGAAATGGACAGTGTGCAGTTTTATATCGAATCATGTTTTCAGTGGCTTCCTGTTAGAACACAAGAAGAAAGTTGGAAAAAATGGCCAATGTATCTGACCATCACACATTTGCCATAGGTACCATAGGAATTAGGTGGCCAAAGGATAGTCTCATATGTGAGTGAGTGAGT
>NW_017306560.1:738327-801207 GCF_000935625.1 Nanorana parkeri
TATATATCTATATCACACATTTTTTTTTAAAAATATATATTAGATGAAAATGCACACATGCCCACCAGTTTCAGGGTAAGCACAGAGATGATTGATACTCACTATATTTGAACAGATTTGGAGACATTAATTATAACTCTTTAGGTGCCTTAAAGGAAAACTATTAATGAGAGATGGAGATGGTCACTGCTCAACACACACTCTGAAAATGCTAGTTGCCTGTCTGGTCTGACCTAAAACAATAATAAAATGACTTCTGACTTTCCTGAACTGCACACTTGTTCCGGGTTTGTGACTCATATAGCATTGAAGTGGGTAAGGATAAAAGTCAGTCAACTAGCATTTTCAGTGGGATATCAGCATCGTCAGTCCTACTATTTCATGAAATGTCTACTTTATTGAAAGAAAAGAAATTAGTTAATCTAGAATCTGTGGCTAGCAAACAACCTATGCTAAAAATCCTGTTCAAAATGGACAAATTAATAAGTGCAAAAATGTGAGACCATTCTCCAAGGTGTATGAATGTGGGCATCCTTGGAAAATCGTTTGACCCAAAGCTCCTTTATTTAACACTCCAAGGAATTGTCAGACTCAATTCTCTCAGTGGCCTCGTGAAAAGGTTACCGATTCAAAGAAGTTGTATTAAATGCTTCTGCCTCATTACAAAGTGTGCCTGGAGCACTGCGGCACCTACCCCCACCACTGCAACAGCATAAGCCAGCATGGTCTGAGGCTTTGCGCCCTCATTATCTAGGTTATTCCCTTTGGCACATTTTCTAATAATTAGATTCTTTGTAGGAAAAAAAAACAACAATCATTCCATGCAGAACATCATAACAACAGTATTTTCAGAGCCAAGGTTGGGAGTAAGGAGGAAGCCTAAAATACAGTTTTGCACAAAACCACCATAATCTTCCACTGAGTAAAGTTATTAAATGTAGCTTTATAGTGGCTTGTCACCAAAAGCTTTTACCTTCATCTTCTGCTGATGGTGGTAGATTTGCCAAGCTATCTGGACATGTACTGCACACCACTTGCCTGGTTTCTGCAAAAGCAAGGGAAATACGGTGTGAGTGCTGGAATGGCTTAGGGCCCCAGGCAATTTTTTGGGCCCTCAAATATGTAAATTATTCAAGATAAAAACCCTGCAAACCATTTGCAGTCTTTAACTATCTCAAACATTCTATTCATATGCTTGCCCCTTTTTTCCTCAAGCTAGACAAGTTGACATGAGGATAAAATATTACATAAAAACTCAGAAGAGGCAAAATCTAATATGAAAGGTGTTGAACAACAGGTCCAACTGTATCATCAGTGTACTAATTACTCCACGTAGATTGCTAACATTACTTTATGGAACACCTGGACACTAGAACTATATGAGCAAACAGATTAACCAAACTATGCTAAAAAGGGCTACAGTCCTTCTGGGTACCGTACAAGAACTCCAATATATTCAATCAATGCCAGACTAGTGTACTTGATTAAAATGATGACTGGAATTCCGGTGTAGCCCAACACCTCAAATGAACCTGCAAGCTGTTGCTTCTAGTCATTAAAGAGCAGCATATCCTACCACTGATATCAGGGAATATAGGGGGTAATGGCAAGCTGATCCAATCTAAGTACTGGTCATAGCTTTAAAGATTTCTAAGCTTAAAGGAACCTGGTCATGATTGAAATGTAGAGGCTGCCTTTGCTGACCCTTCCCTCTTGAAAATGCTACTTGTCTGGCTGCCATGCTGACCCTCTTGCTTTAATACTGACCTGAAACAACTATGCAGAAAAGCAATACTAACTTTCTGCTCTGCACACTTGCTCCAGATCCAAAATGGCTGCCCCTTATTAGTTATGACCGGTTCCCTAATATTATGGCTACTGAGGTAAAATGTATTTTTATTAACTTACTCTTACTGGTGTCCTGTATGGATCAGTAACCTGCAAGAGAAGCAAACATGTCAGTGGACTGTACTACAGACTTCCACATCCAATCTATGAAAATAATTTCTTGTAATAGATAAAAAAAAAAAAAAAAAGTTTCATTTCAAGAAACAAAACACAAATATGAATCACAAAGAAAAAATGATCACAAAGCAGGCATGTTGTAGAATGATGAATTATATACAAACCCCAGGTGTTTTCTGTAGGAGAGTATGATGTACTGCACCGGGCCTGCTAGTGACATCAATGGCATTTGAGGTCTGCAAATGGGAGGAAAAAAAACATTAACGTGTCATGTACAATTTACATGAGTAAAACCCCATGATTAAACCCCACTTAAATTTATAGCAGAGCCCCTGTTGTGTAGTCTATTACATTAAAATCGCTTACTTTACTTGTACTAGGAGCTGATGGAAATACAGAGCTTTTCTAGAGTGCTCCAAGTTATCTATCCTGTTAGAGAAAACAATCATTTCTCATTTGGCTTTAATGTCCTGTTACACTGAAAACATAACTGCAAGCTTCTAGCATGCCCAGAAGGAGGACAGTGTGTGGCAGCACGGTTTCTGGATCAACAAGAGGATTGAACAATTCTCAACACCTCAGTCCACTATGGTTAATGGTTTTAGTAAATCTAGCAGGCAGATATCCATGTTCCGTAGTACACATGACAGAATGCATGACAAGGTCTAGTTGACTGGGGAGCTGATGATATGTGACATAATACACTGCACTGACGTGTGTTTAGGCTATAGCAAAAGCCATCAGCTAGTAAATAAAATAACTACAGCCCCGGTACAATGAAATGTGACCAATGGAAAAAGGTTAGTTGGCTGCCTGTATAACAGAAGGGTACTTTATGGGCACTTTAGGCCGTGTGCTAACAAGAAGCAAATCAATCATGTGCCTTCCCCTGGTGCATCATATGCAATGCACAAGCGGATATCAGTTTTCCTGTGACTGCAAGCTCTATGGCTATCACTGTCAGATAACTTGTGACAATGAAATGAGTTTATCCAGCACAGTGAAAAGCGATAAGCCATGCTATAGACAGCGCATTGTGTCACTGAGACAGCAAACATTCACATTCTGTTTTATTTCAGAGCCACCGTCGTCCCCCATTAATCACAGAAATATTACTGTCCGTATTAATGTTACCCGATGCCTTACTCACCTTCGGCTGAAAAGCTCCCTGAAGAGAACTAAATGGACCTGAATGAGGAAGCATTGGGGGCATTCCAGGCATTGGAGAAGAATATGTTGGAAAGAACTAGAAAAAGAACAGAATGATATGTAAATGTCATCATAAAGAAATAGAACATAGCATGCAACATAAAGCAGCTATAGAACAGCAGACCGAAATGGTGCTAAAAAGATCCTGTACACAGAAGGATGGAAGCAAGCAGCTACTGGGATCGCCAAATCGTGTGCTCAGCAACACTTTTCCAACAAGCCTGGGAAAACAGTGGTTGCTTCACTAATATCCATTAGGTCTGAGAATATCAGCAGATGAACATTACAATGTTACTGTTACTCTCAAGGGTACCTATCGATCCTGCTATAAGTACCCCTATTTATTGTTGGTTAAACACTCTGCTTCATAGTAGTTAATGCCAGGTTGTTATTCTTAAAACACCACAGAGAAGAGACTGAAGTAGCATTGCTGGTCTAAGGTCACTTTCATTTAGATAACGTTTGCTTAGACTTTACAAGGATGAAGTACAACACTTCTGTCCCTTTAAAATTAGATTAACTGCAAGTGCATCCATGAAAACAATACATGGAAACAGCAATGTGCAATATTTTAGAGGATGCATTTCAAGCCCTCAAATCCAGAAGGGTGGCCACCAATGATATTAAAGGCATACAGGGAATGGAAAAAAACCAAAGGGTGAATCAAGCAGTTATTTTTTGTGTCAATTCACATTGTTTAAATGATGTCCTTAAATCCCTGCTTCAAAATAAAGGTGTAGACTTTTTGCAGTGAAAGCAGAGCCATGGCAGTGTATGGGGACTAATATTCAGTGTCCAACAAACTGTATATTTGAATAAGAGGAAGTCACTTTTAAGAGGCTAATCTTTCATCTGCAAGCAATTTGTATTCCCTGCTGCAAAGCAAGACAACTGAGTACTCACCAACAAGCATAATAAAGAGCCTAAACACTAAAATAAAAATGCTTATGTAACAAAAACTACAAGCATTGGCAAATAAATGCTTAACAGTTGCTATCATCTAATCGAACTTCGGGTATCTGATGCAGCATATACTTTTACAAGTATCTCTGGTTACATAAACTGACTTCTATTTGAGGTTTAGTGGTCCTTTATATGAAAACTGGAAGCAGGGTAGCACGACTCATTGCAATACAAAGGACAGGTTTATACTATAGCACTAGGAAACATTAACACATTCTTTACTTCAATATAAAAGCAGTGGTAAATATTTGTGGACTTCACATGGTGCAGATTTTATGGGGTTTACCAGCTTGACACATTCTGCTACTTTCCTCTCAATCATTGGCCATCCAAATATGTTAAGCCCTCACAATACCATTGGTAGGTTATTTAACATATTTTAAAAAAAGATCTAATTGAACATTTTTGTACATCCACTGGAGATTTTCCAAAACTGCAGTGATAGTCCAACTTTTTCTTCTCTGGGAAAGCTACTCAACAGTGGGTGTACGGTTTTCTTTAATGACAATTCCACAGTGTAAAAGGCATGGAGTTATGATGGGCACATCAAGCCTGTGGGGCTCTAGTTAGATAGTATTGTTGCAGGCAATCTGTCTTCCACTACTACACAGATTGAATAGACCAAATCACAAGAGGAATCATCGGCAGCAATCACATGTCATTAGAGAAAGAGTTCAAACAAATGTGATCAGTTAACTCCACTGGGGCTGCTTTCATATGTGGCACTGCAGCATTTGTAAGTTGTCGAATGTCTGCAGTACCATCCATTGTCAATCACAGATGTTTGCACCCTGGCAGCAGGGAATGCAGTTTAGTGAACTGAGAATATGGAAAAGAATACAGTACAGTAAATAAGCTTAAGCATAAACTTACGCTAGAATGACGAAAATAAGAGCTGTCTAACTTGGGAGCGTACTTGTCAAACTAAAATGGAAGAGAACAAAAAAGCAAATGGGTACATTGTTAAAAATGGATGGCAGGGACATGTATTTCAACATTTTTGTTTTACTGAAAATAATAACAAGCTTCTAGTAAGTCATAAAATAAAGAACATTGGAGGGGCTGATTTAATTAAAAAAACCCAATGCAAAAAGGTAATACATTCTGCTTTCAGCAACCATACTCTAGTTCCCATTTATCTAGTGAAGAATAGGAAAATGTATCTTGACCAACAGGTTGCAAATGGGCAATAGCAGTATTTTCTATCCATTCATTGCTGAACAGATTGCCTGCAGTCAAAAAAAAGAAGAAAAAAAAAGGCCAATAACCAATCAGGTGTTATCAAAAATTAAATCTGGTTCCTCATTGGTTATGGTACTTTGTTCATTGTTATGGGCCTTATTAAACTGAGGGTGGAATCTGCAATGAGTTTAGAGATTAGTAAATTCCCAAGCATGTCTGAATCTCAATGTATTGCATATAAATAAATATTAAAAAAAAACAAAACAAAAACCACAGATTAAGTTAAAATTCCCATCAAATGCATGAATACAAATCAAAATACCCATGGGTTATCCAAACTTTAACATAAATATATTAAACAGGCACATGTTCATAAAAACCCAGTTGAAATCACATCAAGTCAGTGCTTAAAGCAATGTGTTATATGTTAAAGAGTTTAGTATAGGATGGTAGCAAGCCACAGACTAATTCATAAAAATCCACTTTGTTGATCGAACAGTTCTTTATAATAACATATACTAATTATCAGAAAGTAACAATCACAACAGCAGAAAAAGAGGTGGAGCTGCAACATGTGTAAGTTTCCCACCAGCCAGTCTTGGTACAGCACCAGCCAGCGTGAAATGTACTTGGACGTCAACTCCGGCCTCCTTATTTCTTTTCTGTAAGCACCTTGTTTGTATAAGGATAATATGTACACTGTGAAGACTATAATAGAAACTTTTTAAATGTGTATTAGGAAGTGGATTTTTATGGTTAGGCTTATGACAAAGTGATTTACACTTCGCTGGGATGTTTTCTAAAATATCTAACCACTCCCCTCCAGTTAAATTATCATTTAGGAGATTTAATCCATGACCTCAATAATCTAGTGATGCCAGCTCGGATAACAAAAATATCTGCATGTTAGCTACTAAAGCCTGCAATGCACCTGAAGTCACCAGGACATTAGATGTGCAGATAAACATGTGCAAAAAAAAAAACTCTTCAGGAAACTCCAGGTGTGACCCCAGTGACTGGATATCCCAAGAAAAAAGGAAGCGGAGGGAGAAGGGAAGTGGGTTTGGTGCGCTACTTATCCTCACATTTCGAGCTGGGGTACGCACCATGGTAGGTGCATTAGGCGGCATAAGCTGCGTCGGGGGTAGGTTGGATGTGAAGGGAGTAAAAGTGTGCTGGTGGGTGTGTTGGTGCGTGTGTTGGTGCTGGTGAAACTCCGCCCTCAGCAGCGGCACAGAGCCGAGAGGGGCACCAGCCCGGTCCGAGGTCTGAACCAAAAATCGATTATTCAGCTCCTGTCTGAGAAGTTCGTGATCTAAAAGAGACAAAAAAAAAGACACAGAGGCCCATCGGCCCATCAGTTTCCCCAAAGACATAAAAGGAAAAAGCGCAGATATTCACCTGGCATTCCCTGTTTCTGCAGGTCATGCTGTGGTGGTTTTCTACGTGAGGACTCATTGGTGGAGGTAAGAGAGATGCCTGTGACAAAGTACCAATCAGAATCCCCGAATGAGGCTGGCAATACATGATTGGTTGGTTGAATGATATCAACAGGCTGGTATCTAAAGACAAGAAAGAACACCATGAGTCATCTCAGGAGAAAACATAACGGGCCTTTTTATTATGCAGTACAACAAGCCACACCTAACTAGCTCAACTCTATTCCCAAACTGTGGTCTGGAAATATGATCAATAAGAATATTCATCTGATCAGTGGCTATAAAACAGATATAAATCACTGGTGGTAGGAAATTGCCAATTAAACACAGCTGCTAGTTATGGCACACAAGGGTTTGTATTTAAGAATGCTCAGCACATAAGCCAACACTTGCATTGTAGTGGTCTTAATAAATGGCCCAAAAGAAAAAAAAAACTACAGGCTGACAACTAGCAAAATCAGTGTTAAATAAATGACACCACATACTAAAAAGGGGTACATGCATATAAAGGCTATTACTATAAGGGTGCTTTCTAATGGGTATGAAGCTTTACTCTACTGAATATTCATCAACTGCCAGCGGTTATTAGCTGTCAGTAAACATCTGTTCTTATCTAAGCATCTGTGTGTAGGCCTCTGCTGACACACATTGTCAGGCAAGAACCTCCATTCATGGAAATAACAGAGGTCCGCTGACAGCCGTAAAAGACAGTAGATGTTTGTGGGTGGATAGCTCAGAAGTCTCCATACCATTAGAAAGGCACCCTACATTAAACACATTTCTTAACAATTAAGGAACAGCACACATAACACTCACACATATGCTTACTCAAACCCTCCTGGAACAAAAAAGCTTATAGTATCAGTAGGAGTACCACTATATTTAAGATCATGACTGCACGAGTTGCGCAATGATTTTACAGTAGACTCCATTATTCTATATGGTGGGTCTTAATAGTTAATCTATCAATTAGTTAAGTCCTGGGAATCCTGGTCTAAGGACCTGAGTTGTTGTTACAACTTGTAGATCGATTTAGTGTGTCTCATAAGAGAACCATAGATCTGTAGGCCACCTTAAGGGACCTGACTGCGTGGTGCAAGTACATGTTATTGCTGTGGAAGTTTTTAGAGGTTTAAAAGTAAACACTCATGTGTCTAGCTTTTGGACAACCGACATGTGGTTACAATTCCCTATTCCCTAAAAGACCGGTATTTAATGTGTACAAAACTAGCTGGCTTTACAACATCTAGGCCAATGCACATTATTTCTTGTTAAGAGTATCATTTGGACTACATTGCTACATGCTACCTTTCTTTAGAGGACATTGTGAAAGCATGCCTAACTAGTGGGACCAAGAGCAGACATCTCTGCACTGCTTTTGAGCCCTGGTAGAAATAATGTTATATGTAGTCAATATTTTCCTTGTATTCTACAAACATTTGTCAATGGCTTAAACAAAGCCAGCACTTCGTCTTGATTTGCATTTAATCACAATTATTTGATTACATATTGCAAACATGAAAAGTATGGGGAAACTTGTAGTGTTCCTTTCATCAGAATGCATGGAGTTTAAGAATTTTCAGAATTGTACACACTTCAGTGTACAATTATGGAAAAAAACTACTAGCTTCCAACATTAGGTGTTAAGTGCTTTACAAAACATGGGTAATGCTAAAGTAGGAAGTTTGACTCAGGCTATGCTGATGGCAATTTACTATATAAAAGATAACATGGTCAGGAATATTCTCTGTGTGGGACAAACTACCTATACTACAAGGAGAATTACAATTACCGGTAATGCAATGCTGATCTTTTTTTAAAAGATAACTGCACATTAATTGGCTGTCAATATTTAACTGCACATTAATTGGCTGTCAAACATATCTGGGTAAAAGGGGTCTGTATTATATGGAGGCTATTTTATCACACATACATAGTTCTCCATTCATACATCATAGATATACTTACCGGAATATCCAGCTCCAGCAGGGTGCCCAGGGATTACAAGGCCATTAGTAGGTAAAGATGGTGGAGGTGGCAGTGTGGGAGGGCTGGCAAACATGGCCGGATGATGCTGCGATTGAGATCTGAGAGCAAAGTGTGAGGTAGCAAGGTTGGAGATGGAGAGGGGCAGACCCGGTCCAGCAGGGTGATGTGGAGGAATCTGAGGGGAAGACGGTAGGTGCTTGGGTATGCTGATACTCGCTGCACTGCTAGCACTGCTACTCCGGCTGCAGGGTAAAAGAGAAAAAATAAATAAAAAAATAGCTTTTGCATCACATTTATTTGTTTCAAGTCCCCAGTCTAAACAGCAAACATTAAATATGTCAAATTACTTTGAACTGACAAAATTACTGTGTAAAGTCTTAACATAAGATAGTCCAAATAATTACCTTATGCTGGTGATTCCGTTTTGTGGCAGCTGTTGCTGATGTTGATGCCCAGGATAGGTAAGATGTGAAGGGATATGATTTTGAGTCCGTAGCTCAATAGGTAATAACTGAGGCTGAGACAAAGGCCGAGACTGAGGACGTGGTTGGGGTTGAGGTGTTAGTCTTGGTGGAGCTGGGGCAACAATGGTAGGTTCTTTCTTTACTAGAGGGCTAGCCCGAGTACTTGATGCCGGTGTAGATGAGGCAGACGTGACAATAGCAACAGGAGGTGGTGGCGGACTATGTATCGGTGGGATATATAGAACCTCTGTGTTCAGCTCCTGGCTGCGTTCTAGTCCCGACACTTTAGGGTGGCAGGGGGCCTGTGACTCAGGCTTGTCATTCAGAAGGTTACCTAAACATATTGAGAAAACAGCAATTATTTCTACAGCTACAAATGTGCAACATGCAATAGTTAAGTCAAAACAAAGCAGCAGTGCTAAGGCACTTATCTGAAGGAACAGTGGAACGGTAAAGATTAGGCTACATATGTAGTTCTAATGACAAGTTACCAAGTGGTTTACTCTCTGGAAGGCAATTACCTCATTTGAAACAAACCAAAATCCACAATGCGATTCCTCAGTAGCAAGAGATCGAAATTGGCCATACTTTGCATCAACACAACAGGCTATCCAGTGCAGACAACAAACATATACAAATGTGTGCCACCATGCTACTTGAGGAAGGGGAATTAGGAGTACAGAAAGAAATTGCATGGTCAACAACAATGGTCATAGTTCCAAATGTGACTCTGAGAGGTTCCAGCAGATTTTAAGATAAACAATTACAGATAAAAGCTAAGCAATAGATTGTTGGGGGATTTCCACCAGGTGTTCATCTGTTGAACTGCCGTCACAAGCAGTCATAGATCATTGTTACTGCTAAGACCATGGACCAGATTTCCACTGATTGACAACATTGGTAATATAGGGGTCAGAGGTCAAGCAGCAGGGTCCTATGCCAATCTCTCTATAACATGGCCTACCTCTATACAGGATATCCCCCTTTAGTCCATCATGAATGCTGCTGCCAAACTCCTCAGCCTTACCAACCCGCCCAGTGTCTGCAACCCCCCTCTATCAATCCCTCCACTGATCACTCAAAGAATAAACTTCTAAATATTAACAACCACTTACAAAGCCATCCACAACAATGCCCCCAGCTACATCACCAACCTTGTTTTAAGATATCACCCAAACAGTTCTCTCCCCCTTCCCAGGACCTCCTGCTCTCTAGTTCCCTTGCCAATGCCTCCCATGCTTGCATCCAGGACTCTGGAAATCCCTACCCTGACCTATAAGGCTATCTCCTACTCTGACTGCCGTTAGACAATACCTGAAAACTCACCTCTTCAGGGAAGCCTATTCTACTTCTACCAAACAAATGGACTTTTACTTTCTCACACAACTTATTCCCACACAGCTACCACCTTTTGTATCACGTGTCCCTCTCTTGTAAGCTCTTACGGGCAGGGTCCTCCTAACATTCCTGTCTTGAATTGTTACCGTTCTTTCTCCCTTTATATTGTAAAGTGCTGTCCTATCTTTTGGTGCTATATAAATCCTGTATAATAATAACATGAGAAAAACAAAACTTTGTCTCTAATAATTGTCATGCATGGCAATTTGTAGACAAATCCAGCCACTTTCAAATCACAAAAAAAATGTATCAAACATACATCCCAGTTTCAATTATTTTACCAGTTTTACAAAAATAACCAAAGACTATAACTGGTTGAAATTGCCTGAAAGCCGCAGGGTATATGGCCAGCATAACAAGACATAAGACAACTAAAGAGATGTAAGAATATATTCTTTGCAAAGGTCATAAACAGGTGCCTCAGTAATTTTCAGATAACATTCAAGCCAAATGAAACCATGCACAACTGCAGATTAAATTATGCTTTTGGAAAAGCTGTATAAAGTTAGGTAAAAAGGCAATCAGATGTATTCAATAAAGCAGAGCAAACAGTAATAGTGACACTCAAATTGTATTCATCCACAGTGATAATATGCCATTGTAATGAAACACGATGTATATAGTTGCTATAGGTTAGAATACACTGAGCTACAATGACTTTTTCTGCAAAATAGATTTAACATGATTTAGAGAAATTATTTTAATATGGCCATAAAACAGAAACAGTAACACAAAAAATGGACTGTCTAGGAAATTCGAACAAATAGCTCAAGTAGAAAAGTAGATGTGCCTGACAAACAGTCTGCCACAATCTGGAGGAAAAAAAACAAGCAGCTGCCACTACCAATTTCCTCTCGTCAGTGCCTTGATTGTCAGGAGGAGAAGTGAAACAGACATTTGCCAGCTTTAATAAACTGCACTGGCCCAATAATATTAGCAGAGACACAGCTGTTGTAGGTTTAGTGTATAAAGAGAAAAGGTAGAAGAGCCACTAGTCCCGAGTCACTAGAGCAGTCAGTACTCAAGAAGGGGGAACTAATGTGTGGGTTTGATGATGAATTAGACATGCAGAATATTCTACAAGTAAAATCCAAACCATAGATGCCAAGGAATGGGAGAAATAATGTAATGTTTCCCTTGATGACACACAGGCAATAGCCGCAAAGTATTAGAAATAAAGGACACCAAGCAATTCACTGCAAATGAGGTCCAATAAAATCAGAGAATTGCTCTATGTCAAAGGACCTACACTGGGTAAAAGGAACAATTACAAAACAGACTGAGGAGTACCATAACCATATATAGGTCATGACATTCAAATGTGATCTCTATTATCCTGATTTTTAAACCAAAGAGTACACATCTGCTTAGATTACAATTGTAATGGGTTACATCCAGATGTTTTACCTATAGTAACAATTCTTCATGGAACACAAACAGAAATCCACTTGATGGGAATGCTGTGAATATCTTAGAGGGGGGTGAAGGCATCACTGCCCTCCAACTAAGTCACTGTTATAAGACTGACAATCACAAATCTCATCTCTGAATTGATTTATTCATAATAATAAAAAAAACCAAAAAAACTAGGTGTCATTTTTGATAAACATTACATTATCCCAAATATTCATGTAGGGTATATGACTTGCCTTTTGTAATCAATACTACATGTGTCCACAGTGGAAATGCAGACATATTGCCAAATACAGAGTAATATACACAGGGCTCGAAAAATCCACTCGTCCACTCGTCTGTGACGAGCAGACAGTGAAGCCCGACGAGCACCTGAATATACATATATGGGAAATATATTACCTGACAAAAGGATTTGTAAATCTGCCCTGCCAGTCCTATGATTCAAACACCTATGCTATAGTCAGTTTCCACTCCAACAACTCCAGCAAGTGGTTGACAAAGAAAGCTATAAGGCTGAAGCAGAATACAATGGAGCAATCTTCCTGGCTTAGCTGGAGCAATGTACAATCACAAGAGGCCTAAAGTGTATGTAAAGCCGAGACTTCTTTTGTTTTACATAGAGTAGGGGGAGAGGTAACACCCTTGCACTGTGTTTATTTTGTGTTCTCCTGGGGAGACATCCCTTCACATCCTGTCCTGGAGATATCTGCAATGTCAACAGAATTCCCACCCAAAGCTGGCCATAAATTTTTTTTCAATTCAAGCGGCTGGCTGATGAAAAAACTATAACCGATTCCTCCATCCACAGTAAACAGTGTGGATGGACAAATCTGCTGGGCTTTTGTATTCTAACAGCAGCGGGTGGGCCGCTGTCAGAATACCTGAAGAGTGACGGTAGCCGAATTGACTGCCATCACCGCTCACTTGAGAATTGTCTGATCAAAAGATACCAGATGGAAGGCTGCCGACAGGTCCACCCACTGAATGAATTTCGGCTGGATCATCAAGAACTGCACAGTCAGTGGTCACAGACACAAGTGGATCTTCCTTTACGCCCCATTGTGGTGATAACTCAAAAATGGTGGATTGTCGTATCACTTTCTGACAATGATCTCGGGACAGGGACATAGTAATACAAACTTTACAAAATGCTTAATGCTTCCCTACTCTACCTAAACCTAAGCAAAAATAATTTTGCCTTTCACAAGCACTTTAAGAGAATTACAAATCCCTTGTCAGGTAACAGACTTCACACATGTGTAGATTATATATATTTAGCTGTATATCTATATTTAGCTGTATGTCTGAAGATATACTTTAATGTGACACATGGTATACTATATATGATATAGTATCTATTCTATAAATGCTGTGATGCTCTTTGGGCAAAGCCTCTGTCTAGTACACTTAGGCTCCTCAATGTCACCTACATGTAAAATGGCACCATTAATGGATTTTACACTAATCAGCAAAAGCCCAGTTAAATTCTGCTTGCATACTCCAGTGAAGCCTAAAGAAGCCTCTTCCCCAACACTGTGCTCCCAGAGCTCTTTTCACATACACACATAGGAGATTCAGTACCTATGGTGAGAGTGACATCGCGGGCTACCGCAGTCTGAGATAAATTGATGGAGGCAGCTAACCGGCACAACGGGGGACAGAGAAGAGACTCTCTGGGGAAGAAGGAACATTGGAGCATGTGTGTGTATCTATCTATATATCCACCATGTGAAAGCCTGTCACACACAGCCACAGGACAACTGATGTGACAGATACATACAGGGGATTTATTCCTTCCAGGGAGGGCATGCGTTAGATTAATTGTATAGAGAAAATCTAGCTCCTTCAACTAGAACTAATCTAGACATACAATTCATGCACTCGCTGTGCATCTACAGTGCATATGAGCCAGATAAGCCCAGTGAACAACTGAGCACAGCCATCAACAGAGGTTAAATCTTTTTCCAGCTAGTCCCGATTTGTGTAGGTCTTTACTGTATCTGATTTCTGCACACCATTTTTCGTTGGTCCATCTGATAATGCAAGGGTTGGTAGCTAAAGTGGGATATAGCGAACAAACCACAAACTGATATATAGAAGTTGGATAGCTTGCCGGCTGTCACTAGCTATTCGCATTGACTGTCATCCAGCCCTCTGAGTGAGTTATTAATCACAGCAATTAAATCATGAACACGGCCCTGGTGCACATATTGAGCCCCTACCAACAGATCGATGAAAGCAAACCTCCAGAAGCAATTACTGTTCAGTGTAATGCAGCTGCCTATTATTTACAGCATGATGAGGAGCTGGTTGTACTAACCGTGCTCTGTATAATACTAAACAAGGATCGTGTGCTCAGCTCTGTACAATACTCCGTGGACCTCAGTCTAGGTACTATATACTTATTCCAAATCCTGACTCAAATAAATCTCCTGCACACCACAGTAATGGCTTTGCCCTCTGATATCTGAATTAGGTTTATGCTTTGTGTGTTGCTCCCTGGACAAGTGCATCACTTCTGCTTTGCAGGTCTAGAGACTGCTATGTGGCTAACCTTCAACCAAAGTCTACAGCCTGATAGTTTAAGATGAATTATTGCACAGTATTCTATTAAAAAGCAAAATTCTCTCTGGGCGAATACACAATCCTTATAGTAGGACTTTTAGCAGGCCATGAATAGTCAAATTTACACATTCTTAAACAGTAAATAAGCTATAAAACCCTCACTGACCTCTATAGCTGCAAGCACTTGAGCAATCCACCATCCTTCACTTTCTCTCAGTAGCTCCTTTTGCTCTCCCCTGCCAACAGTCACTTTGTAGTCTGCCAGCCTTCCAACTCTCAATGTAAACACAGAGTGGGTGTACAGGAAGAGGGGAGAAAGCAAAGTGCTGGACTTAACTACTTCTCTTGTGAACTTTAGTGATTCATTGCTCCACAGTGGCAGCAGAAATGTGTGAGTAACTGTGGGTCAGACAGTCATCTGAGTGGTAGCATTTTTAAAAAGCATAGCAGACTAGGTGCTTTCTCACTAATATGCATGTGTTTATGTGCATTAAGATGTGTTTGTATTTGTTAGTATCCTAATCAAAGCGACTTCAGTAGGAAAAGGCAGGGCAAAGCACCAAACAAGCCCTAAACAATCATTTTATCAGTACCTCTCATCGCCCATTAATTGCTTTCTCTTGCACAAGGCAAGCATTTAGTAAACACCAAAGACTGGTAATTGTATGTTATGGTACCACAAATGATATTCCATCATTCTACTAAAATGCATAAGACGGTGTCCTACACAGGACATACTAGATGTTCAAATACTGACACTTAAAATGAAAAATCAGAATATATGTTGGAGGATCACAATTTTAGAGCTATTCCTGTTCACATTCCCACTGTGAATGATCAAATGTCTTCTGGCACGGTGGATGAAAAAACACTTGACAAATATGACTAAAGGCAAAGGTCTCTGATGTGGAAATCAAGACAAGATGAGCTACCAGTTGCTAATTAAGACCCTTGAATTGTATGGCAAGTGTCCCATACATCCTGAAACTATGGCAACCTAGACTTGCACGGCAGAGGCAAGACTGTTTAACCCTTCATTGCCCTCCATACCTACACACACAGCGTGTTTAATTTAGAATGCCACAGCCTCAAACATGTACAAAAAACGTACACATTTCAATTTATATCTGGAAAAATCACAGTGGCCAAACACCTCTACCAACTTGCCAAGACTTGCTAAGATCTAGCAGTAACTGATATTCTGTGACCTAAAGATGCCCAGCAAAGAGTGGCTATGTGCCAGCTACCCACCGATAGCAATCACAAGAAAACCTGTCATGTTGATCTGAACATTTGCACAAGACAGATCATGAAAAGATTAAATTGTATTAAAGCTGTTTTGTAGACGAGCATAGCCAGAAAACCTGATCTGTAGAGATGGAATATTTTGTTTAATCGTTTCAATATATAAAAATGTACGGCAAATGTTTCTGAAAGAAGCTTTCATAGGAAAGACGGGTCACAAGCCTGCTAGGTAAAGCACTATATCTAAGGGGAGATAAAATGGAACCTGAGCCCCAAATAGAATGGGGCTGTCTTTGCCATCGTTTGAGAGGATCAACCTTTGTTTCTTGCTCAACAAGCAATGTGGCAACAGGTTAAAATCTATGCCTGATCAAAATTGTTTCTGCTGGGCCAATCTGCATATTATGCATCCATGCCCCATCCCTAAGCTTTGCTGTGTCCTTTACACACTTCCTGTGTTACCGCACAAAGCCATCCCTGGACTACAGAATGATTAGCTCTTATGCTGCAAAGATGTGACATAAGGGAGAGCAGACTAAACTTGGTCTGCAAAAAAGCTGTGCACTGTCAGCACACAACAGGGCTTAATAGTTGAGTGCATTTCTAACAATTCAACAGGTATTTGTCTGCACTTGCAGGATCTTTAAAGGGATAACACATAGGCTGGGTTCACACTTGGGCGTTCGTAATATGCAGTCAACGAAACGCGCGACAAACTCTGTATCCTAATGGATACGCACGGAAAATACGCCCCAAAGAAGCTCCTGTACTTCTTTGGGCGTTTTTCAGCGCGTTCCTACGCGCTGAAATACGCCAGGGTGGGAACCATGCCCATAGGAAATAATGGGATTTCATTTGCTGGGCGTTTTACAGCGCGTCGATCAGCGCTGTAAAACGCCCAGGTGTGAACCAGGCCTTAAGAAAATGTGTACGAGTTAGGCTGGGTTCACACCTAGACGTATCGAATATGCGCATTTGTCGACTCGCGGTAAAAAAACGCGCGACAATCGCGCGTTTCCGAGGGCTACCTGGCTGTATCCCAATGGATACGCGTGGCAAATAAGCCCCAAAGAAGCTCCTGTACTTCTTTGGGCGTAGGGCGTTTTGCAGCGCATTCCTACGCGCTGTAAAACGCCCAGGTGGGAACCATGCTCATAGGCAATCATTGCTTTTCACATGTTGAGCGTTTTACAGAGCATAGGAACGCGCTGTAAAACGTCCAGGTGTGAACCAGGCCTTACAGAGACGTACTGCATATGTGTTTGTTTTTTTTATGATTCTGGGACAGGTTTTAACACTACACAAACTGTATTGTAGGACAATACTGAAAGGGATGCACTGCTAGAATCAAACAGGTTAATGTTTAATAGTTGCAACACGCTGAACTGGCATGCCTTATTTCCATTCTATTAAATGCAATGTCCTTTTATAAACAGAGCAAGGTTTGGCACTTCTGAAAACAACACTAATCTGGAAATCAATGAGGTCTCTACTGCCTGGGATACAACGGAGGGAGAATTAGCAATCTCTTATTGACCCATTCTAGAGATGGCAAAGGCCAGGATTTGGTCTGAGGGGGATGGAGAGACTGTGATTGGTGGAATACAGATTCCAAATATTGCAATCACTAAAAAGGGGCAATGCAAAGCAGCCAAAGACCAAAAAGTGACAGCTTACATTGCATCTAATGTTGGGGCATACATGGGTAGTGAAAGTTATACAGTATGTAGCTTGCCTTTGCTGACCTGTTTTTTCTGAAAATGCTAACAGCCAGGCTGTATCTGCCTTGCCTGCAAAACGTTATGAGCCTGAAGTCAGAAGTGTCTAATCTATGCATTTGTTCTGGTTCAGTGACCCAAAGCATTAAAGTCACTGAACCAGCATGACAGCCATAGAACTATATATCAAGGAACATAGATCTCTCAGCACATACCCTTCAAAATATAGCTTGTAGGATATATTTGTATCTTAGGGGTGTATATTATTAGGTTAATCAGAGATTTTTTTTTAAAAAGGGTAATATAAGATAGAAATTACAAGTAGAAGGGGGAGTGGGGTAAAATCTTCCAGTGACCCCCATAGAGATTTCATACTAAAATTTCCAGCACACAATGGGGGAGGGTTGGAACCTCTGTTGGGTTTCTATTGCCGACTGTGAGTCCACTAAGAGCATTCCTCTTACCTGCTGTCCCAGGGACAGTGGTTTTAATCCTGAGCTCCACTGACCAAACTCATACTTGTGCAATACATGTTAAAGCACAACAGGCAGTGTATGCGCCATGTTTAACAGCATAGGCAAGGGCTCATTTTGGTCCATGTATACACTGGGGTTTTAGAAAATGAATGGGCCTGTCCAACAGAAAGCATAAAAAATATGCAAACATGGACAAGTGTGAATGGACTCCAAGTCCTGTGTTTGATACAGCTCAGTGTTGCGCTGCACAACTCCATGCTTGGAAACAGAGCGTATGCAATGGCCAAGGGGGCTCCAAGAAAGTTGGCAGGGATCCTCACTGGTGGTTGCTGGCCATGTGATTTTTGCAGAGAACAAACAGCATGGAAAACGAATGTACTGACGTTTTTGGGGTAAACAATTACAAAGCATGTACAAGACAAGTCCTAGTCATGATTAGGCCTCATATAATGAACAGATTTCAAAGCATTTTAGCAAATTTAACAGTGTTATTTTCTAAAGGGTGAAGAGTTTGGAGAAGGAAGGCAGGAGAAGTGAACAAGCTAGGACAACATAGCTGAACAGGAAAGTGAGCTGAATTGGAGAATGTTTCCAAATTCTCAGCAACATGCAACATCTTCTGTGCAAGTCCTGCTTTGCTAAAGAATACATGAAGCAGATACCCAGACAGATTCTGGTATTGTAATAGCTGCATCTAAAAAATGTACTGTGTAAAATAATTTACATTTCTTTTTTATAAATAGATTACCAAGACCTCACTTATAATGTCCACTAAATCTAAATATGAAAGTTGCAGCATGAGGTATTACATTATGCATATTAGGCAGTGCTTCTACAGGGGTGTGGAATTCCTATCGCCCGACGCATGCAGTTTCGGGCGCCAGGCGAGTAGTTTTAAAGTATATTCAGCCCGGCTCCGGACAAGCAGAGCTGAATGTACATTGTGGAGCCGCCGCCGCTCGTTTAATACAAGTGGTCTGATCAGACCACTTGTATTAGTTTGAGCAGCGGCGATAGTTTCTGTCCGCACCCCCTGCCGTAGTTTTCGGGGTCGCCCGCTCTCCCAGGAGACCCCGAAAACTAAGGCACACTGGCTCAGCCTCGCTGTGTGTTCTCTGAGACCATGGCGCTGTAATCACAGCGCCACCTGTCTCGGCTGTCAGCAACTACACAGAACAGCTGTTCTGTGTTGGAGGGCAGGTTCCATAAAGAGAACCTGCCACCTCCAAACTATCACATAAGGGATTTTAATCTCCTATGTAATAGGAAGAACATTAAGGGGAAAAAGTAAAGAAATAAAAAGTTAAAGAAAATTTAAAAAAATAAAATATATAAAGATTTAAAAAATGAAAAAGTAAAAAATAAAAATGAAACCCTGCTGCCCCGCCATCTGCACGCAAATAAACTCAAGCGTAGGACATTCTGCATGTGCTTTGAGATTGCAGCTGCCATTCCATGGTGGTAGCCAGAATTCTCTTACACACACAATGTGCATTAAAGTTCATTTTCCCAGGTAATATGGAAAAATTAAAATTACCCGATGAAATCTGGCCCTGTCTCTCCCAAACCGCCACCCCCCTGGCTATACTTACCTTTCGGCAAACAATCCCTCCCCTCCGCCAGTATGGGTGTACTATCTGTCCCCCGTACTGCTGTCCAGCGCAGTCCTCCCCTAGGCATTTTGAATTTCGCTTGCAAATTGCAAGCACTCATTGGTGAACGTGGTCAGATGACTGCGCTGACCACTGAGAAGCGCTATTTAGCACAGTAAAATATGTTTTGATTAGGGGTGCACCGATACTAGTATAAGTGCCAATACAGAGTATTTGGGCAAGTACTGGTACTCACCCAAATGCTCCGATACCTTCCCCGATATTGGAACTTACGGCCAGATGAAAATTTTCTCTGACTGGCAGTGCCCTAGGGGAACATGGAGCCAGCTTCCCGTCCAATCAGGAAGCCGTGCGGCAAGTAATGCCCCGCCTCCTGGTTTTCTAATTGGCCCGGGAAGCCAGCTCCTTGCTGATTGGCTGGAAAGCTGGCTTCCTGGCCAATCAGCATCTAGCCAGTTCCCCGGTCAAATCAGGTCATTACTCGCCACCCGGCTTCCTGATTGACCGGGAAGCAGGTTTCCCGGCCAATCGCAATCAAGCAGGCCAAACAACATGGAGCCAGCTTCCGTGGCAATCAGGAACCTGGGCGGGATGTCATTACCTGCTGCCTGGTTTCCTGATTACCAGGGAAGCCTGCTCTATGTCAGCGGAAGCACCGGTATTAGTATTCAGTGTCGGCCAGATCCGAAAGCAAAAAAAAAAATCGGTACTCGTACTTGATACCGAAAAACCGGTATTGGTGCATCCTTAGTTTTGATAAAAAATATTTTTTGTATTGGGACAAGTAGATTGTCGTGAAGGACAAGTAGATTTGGCCCCCGCTTTAGCCCTTGGACAAGTAGTTTTTTTTTAAATTTCCACACCCGTTCTAGGATATTTCCTTTAAAGCATCTGAAATACTAAGAACATGGTTCAATTATACAATACAAAATAGATGAATATTTTCAGCCATTTCTACACAACAAAGCTGAGCAGCTGCGACATATTCAACCACTAAGTGATGTATTAAGGTGAAACTCTCTTACCTGCAGAGGCAGCTGGAGAAAAGAGAATCTCAGAGCCAACATTGGAGCACTGTAAAGAAAGAGAAGAAACTGATTATGTTTCCTGTTTGAAGGATGCAAATCATTTAATTTCGTAATCTTGATTAACATTTTATTGCTTTAAAAAGAGTTCTACTGACAATGGAGTAACAATTGCACATCCCATCTGATAATTGTGCTCTCTATTGTTAGAGGAGTAGATGTGGCCTCAGCAGCAGTATTACAATCAGCCTCAAGGGTGCAACATTGAGCTGTCAAACTCCAGAAAACTGATAGGAGTTGTTTTACAGCAAAGGGTGCAATTCCATGCAGATCCCTGGACACAATGCTATACACAAGACAAATAGATCCAGATGAATACAGCCATTCTGCCACAATTCCTCTGTCGTGACTGAGGGCAGCTCTTCAAATTGCCTGTCAAGCATTCTCAATGATAACATTTTAAACTAAAATAATTAGCATTTGTACTAACAAAGTGTTTTTATCAAAGATAAGCATAACAAGACAAAAAATGAGAATGAGAATAACTGCAGCACCAACAGGATAATCACTTTAAATTTGCTTTATGAATGCAGATAGCCTGACCTTGTTCTATTAATTATGATAAGCATGTGTTCAAAAGCAGCAAGACAGAACACACCAGTCAATTCAGTAGAAATGTAACCTGCACAATTTGTGTGCAAGTTAATCAGAAGATCTCATCGAGTTATTCTATCACAAAGCTCATGTTATCAAATGAAAGTCCTGTCTTGAAAGCCTGGGATGATGTCGCAGGTCCTTTTGTGCTCAGAGGAAAGAACCAAAACCATTCTGAGCTATATTATCTGGCCTTCATCACAATATTTCATTAGGTTCCAGTAGTACAAAGGTAACAGAATTCAATACCTATGGACAATTGACACTAAAAATGCATTGTAAGGCCAAAATCCCATTATCCATTTTAGACTCTTAAAATGAAAAGTCCTGTCTGTGATGGTAGGCAGAAAAGACTCTTCTGATGCGGTTTTCAATTTGTTACTAATGGCTTCTTGACTGTGGCCCAAGACCCCTTTCACACGGGCATTCCGATCAGGTAAGCCTGTCAGTTTTTCAGGTAAACCTGATCGGAAGCCCAGTGTTAGTCTATGGGCAGCCAGATCTAAATGGACGTGCATCTGTATCTGGTTAACCCCAACTCTGGAAAAACAAATCGATCAGAGTTCAGTTTCCACAGACTTGACCCGACCATGCTGGACCCTAGTCTGATGTAAGTGGACACATGTCCGTTTACATTTAATTCCCCAGAGACCAATATGGGTCAATCAGGAAAAAACTGGACGTACACGGATGTCACAATGTCCCCTGTGGATCGGAAACTGAAGATGCTAGTCTACAAAGGGCCAAAGTCTTTGTCCACCCAGTATCTCCTACAGCATGGACAACACCGCAGTTACCAATAAAGGGAGCCCTGACTTGACAGGGGAAAGTGGATGGGCCCTAGGTTCAGGGACACACTCCAGAAATCAACTTGAGGCAGTAGTAACAAAGCAAAAACATTAAAAGATTGGATGCACATATGTTTTTATGCCTAATACTGAAATAGCCTTCACCCCAAGGTACCTAAAGTTATGCAGGGCTTATACTTTTGAAAAGTTTAAAATGGCCAACAGGTCTACTGTAAGGAAACCAGGTTTAAACATCTATCTGAACACCTAATATCACTGCATCTATAAAATCATCAGCTATAATTTCTATGTAACAGGCGACCTAGCTAATATTCTTAAATGGTGGAACGTGAGAGTATACAGATGATGTGTGTGAAAGGGGGGGGAAGGAGGGGGAGGGTTGGTAGAGGGAGGGAGAGAGGGAGGGGTGTAGAGAGAGAGAGAGAGAGAGAGAGAGAGAGAGAGAGAGAGAGAGAGAGAGTGGGAAAATTGCATCACACCTTATAGCTATGGCTCACTGTATACTGAGAACACCGCAGCCAGGACGGATCACGACAATGGTCAAGACCCACCCAGCTACGTGAATGACAGCTGGATCTGCCTATCTAGAGGCAGAGCCAGCTGTGCCCGCCCCCTCCCCATCCTTTCCTCGAGTCAGTGCTAGATAATCGGAGCAGGCAATCCCTGCGTGGAGCGGTGACTGACAAGTCACGGCTCTCTGCCAAGAGATGAATGTGAAGTGAGCGAGCGATGGTACGCAGTCGCTCACTTCCCGATCTATTGAGCCTTAGTGCGACAATTTCATTGTCACACATCGGCTCGAACAATGAGGGTGAGTGATTTTCACTCACCTCATAGTTCTCCTTTAGGCCTTTCCCACCATAGGCAAAGCAAAGGGCCCACAAGCAAGCCATACTAATCAATGGTTGGCACTTACTGGGTCCCAGCCTTATGAGACAGGACTGATCAAATCACCAACAGAGGTAGAAGAGAGAGTCCCACGTTCCCCATACCCAACTGTAACAGGAAATGTCTTCACTCCTGGAGGCTGAAAAGGAGAAGGGAGCAAAGGAAAAAGGCAACTATGTACTGCTGGGGAACTAGGATTTCAATTGCATTTCCACCGTTGCTGCTTATGTGGGATAACACCTACTTCAAATTTAGCAACGATAAATAGAATAAATGGCCTAGAACTAAAGCCGCTGGCACTAGCATCAATAAGCAATAACCAATAAAAGGTGTAATATAAAAAGGAGAAAGTTCCACACTTATTCCTATACCCTAAGCCAATATTAGTGTATCTCTGAAATCATCTACTACTGATTAGTGATTGATATAAATGACTATAAAAAATGGTGAGTAGTAATATGATTTTTATATTTTTTAACACATTCACATAGCATAACTTAAAAAATCTGGCCGCCCCCCTCCCCCGCCTTTCTTTGTAATGTTAAGGAGGCTGTCGGAAGTTATATCTACCATAATTAATGTGCTGGCCGATCTCATCAGTTTTAAACTAGATTTGAACACTGTCTGCCCTAACAAAGGGCTAAAGATCTCAGGGCTTGGGTAGTACATTCGATGTTATTGCACTTTCCCTCATTCTGTCCCAGGTTTGTCCCTCCGCTACATTGCAATTGTTCAGCATAGCTTTCGGTCTGCCAAAGGGCTGGTCCAAAGAAACCACTAGAATAGGTAAGATTTTTTTTTCATGCTTTTTAGATATAGTGTGATTAGGTACTCAAAGTGTGACAGCAAGTGGAAAAACAAAATAATTCTGTTTTGCTCTGCATGTACAGGTTTGGTTTAAAGGCAGACAGACACGCGTGAATTGCATGAAACAATGTTACAGTAGGAAAATAAAATGCGAAACTATGTTCCACCTGGCACTTTTCTAGTATATTTGAAAACAAAGAATCCAATTGGATGCATACTGTAACACAGACAATATCGAACACTTCAGATCTGTGAGCCCTTAGAACAATCCAATTGTTATGCTCGGCCTAGCACACATTTCTTCATCTCTCCCTGGTGGCTACGTTAAGTTGCACTTCAGGGCTTGCTTTCCATCAGCTGTAGTAAGCAAACACAGGCACCAAGCAAGCTCCAGAAAGGCCTTGGCATAGTGTAAGAAACTTCCAATTACAGTCTTGGCCAGACCACAAGGTTTATCAGAACAGACATGGAATCTGGGCTAGAGTGTGGGAGGAAGAGTCCAAAACTCAATACGCAATACAATTGTCAATTATATAGCACTATTATCTACAGGAGGAAAGACAACAGGAAGTACAAAGACTGACCTAGGCCCCATGCACATGGCAATGAAAATACATGTGTTCAGGTGCATCTGGAACGCATTTCTAAACTCACCTGGGAGGCATGCAATGCTTTGCTGTGGCTGAATGCACACCTAAACATTTAGCAGGATCTATGTGCATTCAGTCTAACTGCATTTACACAAACAAGAATTATCTTGTCCTGGGAACGTTTAGGGCCCATCCACACAATTGCACACCATGCAGTACCATGTGCTGGTGTGTTGCCATTCATTTTAATGGCACCCCAATAAGCATGTGTGCAGCACAACACACAGTACCAAGACTGTGGCAAAAGGTAACTGGAAGTTTACACTATGCCAAGGGCTTACTGGCACTTGCTTGGTGCCTGTGTTTTCCTACTACAGCCGATGGTGAAAAAAAGTAATGCATGCACAACTTTTTTCACCGCAACACTCAGCCACCGGGAGGGAGGTAGGGGTGCCATTCAAATGAATGGCAACACAAGGCACCTAACACATGGTACTGCAATCAAATTGCGGTGCACAATAGCATCCACTAAATGCATGTCTACCATCTATTTAGCATGCTAGGGTGTGAACGGGCCCTTAGCCTGATTTTAAGTGGCTAGACGCAGGAAACAAATGATCTGAGAAGCATAAAAAAGTTGTTTATACAACTGGCAGCCAGGCAACTTGTATTTTCAATAAGAAGTCTGCAAAAAAAATACCTGTAAAACAGAAAATGAAATATTCCTATCTGTACAGCTAGAAACCCTGCTGTCAAAGATATCCATAACTAAATGTCCTTGTCGTACAGCCAGAAAACGTAAAATAAAAAGCCCTACCAGGGCATTTAAAAATGGAAATTCTTATGCGGAGCACACCTTTTATATCATACCGAGAGAAAATACATTTGTTATAAATTGTAACTCTTCACAGGATGAAGAATCACTATCAGGTATCAGTCAACTGCTCTTCAAACAATGAGATGTTTGCCACAATTGAATTTATCTGGGTAACATCCAGAACTGCCATATCTGTAGGTCACACCAAAAGGCAGAGAGTCTTACCAGTTCCTAAAGCTAACTGGGACCCAGTGAGCTACCATAGCAGTAAAACATGCAAACACAATGATCAGCCAGCAGTGCAATAAACAGGAACATTCTTCTTGGCAGAATGTTTAAGTTCAAGTAATTGGAGAGGCAGACATTGTCAGCCCTACTTATCTCAAGGTGGATAGAGGGCAGTTTTCTAAACTGCTGGACACATGGCTCCCCAACAGTGGCCCAGCTATGAGGTAAGATTAGCAGAACTGAATGTATTATCCCTCGAGA
The DNA here is from genome assembly GCF_000935625.1 of Nanorana parkeri. Taxonomy (NCBI): domain Eukaryota; kingdom Metazoa; phylum Chordata; class Amphibia; order Anura; family Dicroglossidae; genus Nanorana; species Nanorana parkeri. Next base: position 764,049 of record NW_017306560.1, read on the forward strand.
AATGGGGACATGATCACCATGTATAAATACATAAATGGTCCATATAGTGAGCTTGGTGCAAAGTTAGTCACTCTAAGGTCACTGCAAAGGACAAAGGGGCACTCTTTGCATCTGGAGGAAGAGAAGTTTTACCATCACATACAGAAAGGTTTATTCACAGTACATTAAGTTCTAGCCAGCTCAGTTGACTGCACAGACTATAACTGGATAGTAACATATATAATTAACACCAGATTATTGAGTCAGGGAACAGCCATTTGCTTTAGGCGATCAGGAAGGATTTTTTTCCCCCCGTTGGGAGAAAACTGGACCATGCTTTATAAGATTGTTTTTTAATCCCTCTCGATCAACTGTGGGTACAGCACTCTGCCTATGCAGGTTTTCAATGTATTAATTCATTCATTTTGTTTTTATTGGTTGAACTTGATGTGCTTGATTGTGGCAGAGCTGTGTAAATTAAGGATTGGACTGACAAATACAAAATAATTTGGCATGCAAAACATCTGCCATATATGTATTTTTATATAGCGATTTGGCTGGCGTTGGCTTTAAAGCCGAGATTAAGGCTGCAGCTAATGATTATTTTCATAATCAATTAGTTGCCCGGTTTTTTCAACTAATCAATTGGCTGTATTACAAAAAAAAAAAAAAATCAATCACTCTCGCTATCTCTCCAGTCAGTCAAACGGCAATGCAGTCTAGTTTAGGACCCAGCCAAGCCTGTGATTGGACAATGGAGAAGCAGCAAAATGATGACCATGACTTCTGCTTTTTGGAAATGTTGGTGTGCTATGTGGACAGCACTGTTCTATTCAATAGAACCTGACTGGCTTACAAATTCACTCTCCATCTCCCAGTCCTGTTATGGAGCATTAGAAGGCTACAATATCAAGACAGATTGGATTTTCTCAAGCTGTACATAGCAACCTTTAATGATTTTTATTAATCTGTAACTTGTTTTTATTATATGGTGGTAAGAATAGCAAGCAAGCAAGCAAGATGACAGTCAATTGTTGAGTAAAGTGAAAGCACATCATGGATACAAGGTACCAATCTCAATTACACATTTAAGCTGTCACTAGTCATTAAATCACAGCTCTGAGCATATTCAATAAACCTGTACTTATATATGGATGTGGCCATATGCACTTCTTTGTGTATGTCAGTGGAAGATTGAAGTCTCTTGGCACAAGGATAAAGCAAGAACAATTACCTAATTTTGTTCCACAGTATAAAGTTTGTATAATAGTAGCAGCAGATCATGCATCAGACACAAGCAGCTGTGCTTCATTTAAAATGGCAGAGCTGCCACTTTATATTGTATAATAAACGCATTTCTGGGGTTTATAGTATATAAGTTTAAGTTTATCACCTGGCTGCACCATCCAATCAACATCACCCCTCCGTTTATTATACTAGCTGCGACAGACAGAGACCGTAACTTCTACAAATGAATACCCTATGCAGGTCAAAGGAAAGCTGATTAATAGGGTGCACCTCAGCATGCACTACTTTGTATGAAACCATACCACATCTACAAAGACAAGGAAAATGGTGAGGCTGAAAAACTAAAGCTCAGGCAAAAAAAGATACATCAGAGAGCTTCTAATACACAAGAATGCAGGACTTGAAAAAGTATACAATTCTTATGATTTGGAACTACTGTAGTATGAAAGAAAGCAATATTAGTGGATTAAGCAACATAGCTCAGCTTGGATTTAGAATGATGACTGCAATAGTATTCATGTTCCAACAATAACTGCACCTTCATGACAAACAGTGTTCATCACACCAGATTTTTTCATTCATGCCGGAAGACTGTACAGATTTTATCAGCAACAGGCAGGAAATCTAAACTTGTATCACGGTTGAATGAGATCTCTGAGCACTTCCTGTCAATCACAACATGTAATGAAAATCTCCCCAAATGTGGGAAAAGTGCACCTCTGAAAGGAAGATATTGTCTCATACTCCCATTTCAGTGCCAATTATATTATTTTGCATTCTCAACGGGGACAAAGACAGCTATAAAAACTGTCTTAGTTTCTAACCCTTCCTCACTTTATTGACAAGAAAAAAAAAATGCTTTGCACAGCAAAAAAATAAAAAGGTTTTCCCCGAAATATTCACATTCAAGAGGGTGCTGTTCCCCGCAGAAAGCAGTTTGTCCACTAGATGGCACTCCTCTTCCAGGGTAAATGACAACCAGTGTCATTCAACCCACTTTCTGGGAGCCCAGGCCGTCATAGGCACACCTCCTGGGTACACAGCTCACTGGATTGATGCAGTGAACGGTGTTTACATGCTATTACGTGAACTCCATTTAGTGCAGCAGTAAGGGCCAGCAACATTGGACATGAAAAGGAAGGACATTGATGTCAAGTGACTGATCATAGGACTACTGGATTAAAGATATGTATACTTTTCTTTTTTTTTTTAAATAGGTGAGGGGACAGCAAAGCAGTGGGTGTGTTAAAGGTGGAGGTGGGCTTTCCATTTTAAAACTTGCTTGACATTCTCGTGCATATTTAAAAATATGTACTTATTCTTATAAAAATCAAGGACAAGATTGGGGAGTTGATGATTACAATACCCAACCACATAGTGTAGGAACTGGCATTTTTCTATTGCAGATCAATAAAAAAAACAATAAGGTGCAATGGACACCTCACCTTTCACATAAGACTGACTGCTTAAAGGTAACAAAGGAAAAAATGTCAGCAGTATGTTTCTCTTCTAACTTATTATTATAACAGAAAGCTCTCCGATATAAAACACAAGCTTTATTGTTGGGGGGAGCTCCTTTTTTGGAGCGTTTGGTCCCTCGATACTCAATAAAAGGCATTCTGGAAGCACAGAGCATACGAATTGGATGGAAGTGTGTGGGATCTATTACAGAAGGGGACCTATCCAGCTCTGGCCTTGTTCCCAAGGCTTATACCAAGCTCGGCTTATGCTTTGGCATCCTTCCAGCTCCTGCCCTCTGTAGTTATATGCATAAGATTATCCCTTTTTTCAGTCTACAAAATGTCACCAATTTAGCTTAGCCTGGGGGCCCATTCAAAGTTTTACCTTTAATTCAGGGGAAAGACATTTTTCAAGCTGTTACCACTTAACTGTACTGATACAGTCACTTGGGAGACTCAATATTGTTTACACATCCTGCTCAGTGGAATAAAAGCAGTGTTGCCAGAACTCTGCCTGAGCTGTGAAGGAGACGTTTGCTCTCTGTTTTATGAGATTTCCTCAATTTGTGGCTGTCTCAACAGTCGTAAAAACAGCTGTAAATCAAAAGAGCTCCACAAAATTGCAATAACAAGCGTAGAACTGTGCTGCGTGGAGCATAACTGCAGGCGGCGGGAGGTGGAAGGCACCAGCTGATTTAATACCAGGTGCGAGAAATTCTTGGCACTGCTGGCCGAGGTGCCGTGTTTGTGATGGATGCCCACGGATGAATCTATGCCAGCTCCACAAGGATGGGGCCTTGTCTCTGCTGCTTTCCCCTCCTCCCCCTACCCTGTCACAGTAAAGGCCTTGTTCCAAGGCTGCCTAAGAACTAGGCTTAGACGAATAACTGGGAAATATATAACACTGTTTAAAGCATTAACAGGCATAGCTAAGTGTACATCAAAACATGATTATTCTGTGCAGCAGCGCGCGCTTGGCCTTGAACTCAATGGGTTTAGCAGATTTCCAACCATGTAGCTTTGGGATTCTGTTAAAGATACAGCCTGACATATGTTAAACTCTCTGACATGCCTGTACTTTCTATTAAGTTCTACCCTGGAGAATCATTTACCAGAAAAAATATATGTCTAATGCTCTCATTCAAAGTCCTCCAAGGACTTAGCCCCAAGAGACACTTCCGTTCTTGCATGCTGTGTGTGCACGTTTGTTTATGCTCAGGCAGATAAGGTGAAGAGAAGATTTAATTGCAGAAAGGAAAAGCAGCGACAAACTTAATTAGCAGGAAATAAAAACGAAAATATAAGATCTCTATTTCTGTAGACCAATCTTCTAATTTAATGCTTTTAAAAAGGAACGTTAAGCAGGAAAGAAAAAAAAAAAAGTGAAGCTGTTAATAGCAAACAATCAGGTGTTCACTTTCATTTCCTAAACCGCAGCTGGATTGTGATTGGTTTGTGCAGACGACATCTGCCAACTCTAAAGTCATTTTCTACAATGAGACATCATGAATCAAAGCTACTTTAGGCTAGCTAGAAAGCATGCAAATAACCCATTGAATACCATCAATTCCAGTAAGTATATAGAAATAGTTTCCATGTGCTGATATCACACAGAGCATCGAAATGGTTATAAATGCTAACTATACATTCTGTAGACGGGAGTTGGAAGGTTCTCACGCAGGGCTTAGCCATACACAGAAAAAATAAAATTCATTACACACTGGAGAATAGATGTACAAAGCACGCAGTTTGCAGAGAAGCTGCTGGTATTTTTACAGGCTGTACATAGAGACCCATTTAATACGTATGGCTCAGTTCCCCCATGTTGTGTTTGCTCCTTTCCCTTGCAGGAAGTGAATTCACATCAGTGTGTATCTGTGCCAATGCACCTGTGACAATACAGCCCCAGGCCTACAGGCTGCCAAACTCCATGCTTTACTTGTTTTGGATGGTTGTAGTTGATTTCAGACAAGGCTCTGAGGAATTTTACTACAGCCACTCTTAGTTGAAAGATTGTCTTCATTATAACCAAATTGTAAAATCCCATGCTTCAATAAGATGGAACAAACACTAAGGCTTTTGAACAAGTGATTAAAAAGGAATATAGGACGGAAACTCTTATAATGGAACAGTATGCTCTTTAAAGACTTAAACCTAGGAATTGGCACATGGGTCTATTGAAATAGGCCTACGTTGCATTTATCACACAGCACGGCATCAATGCTTTTTCTGCACACAACCAAACATGTATGATGTGAACCGGGCACACAGAACAATAGGATCCAGTATGTGCCCTTTACACACCATAAATGTACAATGGTTTGCATAAAACACAGCTTGGACGTGGTGTGAACAACGCTTGCAACATTCTTCCCCTTTAGACTGTTGGATTCTTCCCCTTCAATCTGTTGGATTGTACCCTCAAGGTGTGAGCCTCACTTTTTCAAAGCACTAGCTTTTGGTAAAACAATGTATTGCACCATGGGAACACACAACACAAGGTGAAAATGAAGGGAAAAGGCCTGAAAAGCTAACATATGCACGGAGTGGCAAGCTGCTATTTAACTTTTGTTCCAGGGTTAAATATGCATTAAAATAAACGTCCGCCAAACTGCGCAGTAGGCACTACTAGATACTCACAAATTTAGTTTACACTCAAAATGCCCTCTGAGCCTCGAAACCCAAGGTATTCTATTATGCCAATTCAGACTGAAGCCAGGATATCCATCCTTCGGTCTATCCCCCCCCCCCATATGTCCCCACATGGGTCACTAAATGCTATAGGCGGCCTCGTTGAACAACAAGGAATTGCAGGGGGTGAAAAGGAGCAGGCCTAAGAGTAATAGGCTTTCTGGAGTTTGGGGATAAAAGGGTGAATTAGAGCTAAAGATGTATGCGCCTGAAGGTGCCTGCTATACAGTTTAGGAGATGAGTTTACCTTCAATAGAAATACCACAGGTTCCCATGATGCCAGGACATGTGACCTTATGCCCAGGGTGCAGGGGACGGTCACAGTTCAGTCAACCCATAAAATGTTACCTACATTCTAGGATCAAACAATACATTGTCTAATATCCAATAGAAGTGCATAGGCTTGCCCTGGCTTCTACATGCAACACATCATCCTAACATTCAGGTTGATGTACATGGACTTGGAAGGCCCATTCACACTAAAGCGATTCATTTTGGTGTGCCAACATGCCTTATAGCATGCGTTAACATGCACTGCATTTAGGCATCTCATTTACTACAAGTGGGCTCTCATCACACTAAAACAAAATGTCAAAACATGAAACACACAGTATATATGTTGAGCATTGTGCTCTACTGCACATTGTGTTGGGAGTGCCATTCACAATAAATGGCACTGCAACGGATTGCTCATGGAGAAGGTGCTTTGTGGCAATGCAGGGATACGTGTGAGTGCATCAACGCATCACAAGGCTCCTTTAGCTTTAAAGGCCATGTACAGGAAATCACTTCATATGCACTAAGCCACTTGTTGCAATTTTCAGGTGTGAACAATCTTAGCTCCTCAGTAAACCTTTACATAGAGCAAGTAAGGTTCTATCTGACATGCCTAGGAATGCGTATAGACTGCTCTATTATTTAGCAATACTCAGCAAAAGGCAGCAAAGTGAGACAGCCTGAGTGCAGGTTCACACCATTTTCCGGACCAGAGCTGGAACGCAGTGCATTGCGTTTTGACTGCAATTTTGCCTCGCTTGGATTTTTTGTGTGCTTAAAGTGGTCTTACAGGTGCGTTCGTATGCATTTTTGATGCATTCCAGACCATACAAAATAAGACTGGCAGTATTTTTATGGTCTGGTACAGACTGCGCTGGTGTGAACAGAGGCCAGAAATAACATTGGGATACATTAGGATACATTTTGGGTCCGGAAACAATCTGGTCTGGTCTGCAGATGATCCGGACATGGTGTGAATGGGCCCTGAAGGAAGATCTTTCTGTGTAGCCAAAAACAACCAATCCAATTATCCATTTCACAAGGAATGGATTCATTAGAAACGTAAACAGAACAACTGGATATTATTACACAATGGGCTATACAATATTACAGGCTTAAACTGTTTTCACCTTGGGATAATATCTACGTTATATCTGTTACATGTTCCCTTTCACCTTGCATAACTTTAAAAATATATATTAAAAATTCTGATTAAATTTTTACTTGCAGAAAAATCTTATTTAGCTTTCCCCTTCTATGTAATAAGGAGGGGGCAGGGGAGATATGCTTACCGTAATTAACCCTGTCCGTGATGTGCTAGTTTTGGGTGATACTTTGCACAATAATGCATTTAAAAAACAAAAACTCCCTAACTTTGTATCTTATTTTCACATTGCCATCTATTCTAAGCAATAGAGGCTGCACCTACAGCATCTGGTGTATAAACCTGCTCCAAAGACGCAACAAAAAAAAGGTAAGAAATACATTTTTTTGGCTTAAATTTAGGGCTGCAGCTAACGATTATTTTCATAATCGATTAGTTGGCCGATTATTAAGTTCGATTAATCGGATAAAAAGTGGGCACGGCGGCCGCAGCGTGTGACGTGTGGCTCAGGCCGCATGTGGAGCCCGGAACAGCCCCGAACAGGCAAATCAATCGATAGCCGACGAATCGACGATCGAAAACGTTGCCAACGTTTTCAATCGTCGATTTTAATCGACTAAATCGATTAACTGTTGCAGCTCTACTTAAATTTTAGGAACGCTGTGTGATAGGGAACAGATAACAGTGGGTGTTTCTCAAATTTGACTGGGAATATACTTTAAGCTAGAATCTTAACACCTCCACTGAATACATCTGTAGACCACAGTAAAGTAAAACTGTCTTGATATGGTAGTACTTGTTTTGCCAGTGTTCAATGGGTTAAACAATGAATCTGAACCAAAAACCGAGAGCAGTGTGCAGGGAAATCATATCAAGGAATCCAACTGGGCTAGAAAATGAGGTTCTCAATTTTCTTTCAGCTTCAGCAGAAAGGATAAACATCTCACATAATGTAACTGCCTGAGTGCTGGACACTTCTGGCCTGAAGAACATTTCTATTTTTCCCCCCTGTACTTTCGTAGCTCTTCTAAAAACCTGCGTGAACAAACGACATACAAACGGCAGGGCCACAAATGGTGAAAAAAAAAAAAAATCTGACAGCTTGGTATACAAAATAAAGATATTTCTGTGCTAATGGATGCTGCAGAGCCACCTAACAACCCCTCTTTGTTTAAACAACTAGTTTGCTATGAAAACCACTTATACTCCACCACTACTTTAGATTCTTTTTAACTCAGGGGTGGCCAAATTAATATGAAATCCAAGGGACAGCAGGATTTTTTTTTTTTTAGGAGACAGCTAAAGAAAACCTCACACCAGCTGTGACTGGCTACCTGACTCCCGGGATTTGCCCAGCCCTGTTCTAGCTGCCACTACTGATTTCGGGTAGAGCCACCTATTCTCAAAAGGTGGTACAAACTGACCGAAGGCACAGCAGGAATGTGTGAAAGGTTGAGTTCCCAAGACATCCAAGAAATAACCCGGCAATGAACCCACCGATGTGTATAATTGAAATATTTTTGGGGGACTGACTGAAACAGAATAAAGGCAAATGAGAATGTGCAAAACATAGATCATTGCAGTCAGATCAGTGAAAGATGTTTATATTTTCCTGCCAAACAAACAGACCCTTTGCAGTGGTCTCTGCAATATTTCCTGGTGTTTTCCCAAAACTACATTCACAAGCAATCAAGACAGGATCTCTGTGCTTTAACCGCAGGAAACTGCAGATTTACAGAGACAGAAGAAAAACTCCTTCTGAGATGAAAGAATAGAGGCCTGGACTAATCTCTCTGATTCTGCTCTGCATGGTGGCTCCTTCTGACAGGAGTAGATTGCTGCCTGCTGGGAAGGGAGCACTGTCAAATGCCCTCTATCTCCATAGGGGAGAGAAGTCCTGCTGAAACTTTCAATGGCTGCATCAGCTGAAGCGTGTAAAGTGGTCCCTGGCCATGCTGGGAACATAGGAAATGGGGATAGAGGCAGGAGGAGTGTCCAGGAGAGAGCTACATTGATAGGCGCCATGCAGACAGGAAATGGCCATCAATATTCGAGCAAGGCTCACAGCATGCACAAGAGGGGACAATTAAAATTGATTACAAAATGCACAATAGAAAAATATCATGGTAAATTGTTCTAAATGACTACTTGGAAACACAAGCACTCAGCTTTAACTGGTATTCTAGGTTATAAAAAATTCCTGTGGCTGGTTACTGTGAGGGTTTTTTTTTTTTTTTTTTTACTATGAATAGGTTAACATCCATCACATTTCTCAGAGCGCAGGATGGAATGTCAGAAATAAGACATTCACGTAATTAAGAGACGGCAGTACATCCAGCATTAAAACTACTCCAGCTTTATTTTTTTACATGTGATGCCTATGAACCACTAACAGTTAAAGCAATCTGAGGAATGAAACCTATTAAACCAGTCTACTCTTCCAGCATCGTCCAGTATCACTTCCCCAGCAGGCTAAATTATCTATCTCCGGAGGTTTCTGTTCCACCCCACTTGCCTTACAAAATCCTTATCTATTTCCCTGCTAGGCACAGCCAAAGCATCCTTTCACTACTAGCCTAGCATACTGTGAACGTGATGTGCTGCCGCGGGTGATACCTCCTTCTCCAGTTCAGCAGGCCTTTTGAGCCACAGGAAGACGAATGGGGGAGAGAGAAAACATATTCATGTGCTTTATCTCTACTTCAAAGTGACACAGGAGCAACAATGTCATATATAATAACAGTGGAGGATTGCTCCCAGCATTATGGAAATCTGGGGATGTGAGCAGTTTTGGTATATCTCACAAGTCAATGCAGACTCTGGTGAATGCATACACAGGAAAAGGACGACACAAAGTAAAAACATCACAAATATGATACGTTGTATCAAAAAGCCATTGCAACATTGCAAGGACATAGGCCTTTAGTGCTGATCAAATTGTAACCTAACATATGCAATGGCGATACAGATAGAAACTGTCCATCTAGGAAGGTTACCAGTTTGAGGTTTTCTTTCAGTATTAACCAAAACATGGTCGGCTTCGGAAATTCAGTTAAGGTGTTAGCATTTGCCGTTTCCTCAATGGCAGCCTTTCAGCAGTTCCCACCATCCTCTCATCTTTAAATTAATGCAGTAAATCTTGTGCCAAAAACATTTCCATTAACGAGCACTCTGGCTTTCCTGAGCCAGACAACCCAAACAGATCATATGTTGTGTCCTCTCCCTCCTATTCCTCTCAGCCTTATGTCACATCTCAAGAAGAACTGGCATCAGCAATAGAAAAACAAACCCCATCCACGGCCACAAGACAAAGCATTATAGGCTCTGCTTTTAAAGCAATCTTTACTGTAACATTGCCTTAGGACTACATACATTGGAATAGCATTTCCACAGTTTCTCCTAAACCGTTGTCCAGCAGAATTCATTTTTCCACATACAAAACAATGCACATAAAAAAAGCAAATCAATTCTTCTCAATTTCTGAATCCTGTTACTACATCAGAATTCAAGTGGTATATCAGGTAGTGAAGTACATGATTAATTGACAAACGTGTGATTATATGCCTTTATAGGACATTTCTAAATGCATATGATTTTAATAAGTCACACTGCGTATAGGTGCATTTACAGGAAACAGAATTCTGTGCGCCCAGGGGCAGATTAGATACTCTAAACACATGTAAAGCCAGATCTCCCTTCAGCAGCATTGCCACCAGTCTGCACATGCACCGAACCACCATGACCGATAGCTCCCTGTACCCCGCCTCATCCCTGACATCCCCAGGTGACGGGCAGGTATGCCTGGCAGGAGGTACCAGCTAGGTGATTCTGGTTGATCCTTCAGGGAGCCCCACTGTCAAAAAAGTAGCAGAACAAAGCACTAGTGTTCTTGGTGGGATTGCCAGCAAAATTAATAAAGACCAAGGGTTCACAACAAGGGTAGGCAGACTCCAGTCCTCCAGCTGTGGTGAAACTACCCATCCCATCATGGATCTGCTTCTGGTAGTCATGCCTGTGGCTGGCCGTGACTTGCAATGCCCCATGAGATATGTAGTTACACCACAGCAGGAGGGCCAAAGTTTACCTACCCCCGGTTTTCAGTAGGTTTCTTTTCTGAGATGCTGGTTTCAGAGCTGCCAGCAGATCATGAGTTCCCCCCCAAAACCAGCCTGTTCCTAGTTCGTTGAAAAGGCTATCAAACTAGCAACATTTGGTACGTTTACATGCCCATAACTCCTACCGATGTACAAACATAATTTCATTAGCTTATTGATGGAGCAACCAAGACGACAAAATACAAGTGAATTAAACTTCAGCTTTACCATTTCCTTAGAACCATTCTTTACCGACAAAAGCATTACCAATCCGCCTAGCTTTAAATTCCAATAAATGTAATACTTAGCTCTGAGTAGGCTTAAAAGCTAAGAAAAAAACATCCCTTTCTAAAAGTTTAATGAAAGCTGCATAATGGAATACAGTGAAGATATTAAAGTTATATGACTGGGAAAACTACAGAACTATTACAAAATCAATATACACTAATTTTCACCAAAATGACCACATTATCATCTTACTATTCACAAAGGAGTTCCAGGACTATTTCAACCACCAGACACACATACTGCATAATTTTAGCAGTAATACAAATTCCACTTCAGGGGAATAATAAGAGAGATTTGCCCATCAACCACCTTTAAGGTGGTGCTCTAGGGAAGCCGGAGCTGCAAACAGTCTCCTGGAAATGTATCCCAAGGCCACAATCAGCCCTTCAGCTAGGATTCAGGAAAGTGGTCATGCATAATTCACGGGTTTAACACAGTGCATCATGGTAGACTTCAAATCAAGCAGGTAAAGACAGCTCTTTCCACTTAAAGCCTGCTTGTTCCAGAGATGAACAGGTGCAGCAATAACTGCTAAACCTTAACAAGTGCGTAACATTACAGTCAGATAGCCCCCGAGGATCTCTCCATGCTACCTTTACTCTGACTCTTCAGCACTTTGCTTAATCTGCATGATGTTAAAAAGCACAGATGTTGTACAATATGTAGTTCTGATAATTACTCCAAAATAGAGCAGATAATGGGCCTGATGTATCAAAGTGTCAGCATTAAAAGCCACCAAATCAGATATAAACCTGCCTTGACAGTTTAAATGAGATTAAGCAGCAGTAAAGAAAAAAAACTTCAAACATTCTCCATTCCCTTCACTGAGAGTAACCTCTGCTTATACACGCTTTCACATTAAGCTCAATTTTATGCTCAGTTTCAATTACCCAGGTTAGTACCAAGTTTATGGCATTCCTTGTTCTACTCACAAAATATGGGGAAAGCCTAAATGATCAGTATTTTATGACAAAGCAACATGGCCGTTAAAGGCTGTTCACAACATGGCCTTGATGCTTTTGGTATTCCCCACATTACAATTATACAATGTTGGGGACTGTTAGACAACTTGGCACAATGGAGGTTACAAATGATCTAAATAACTTCAAGGTACAGGCTCTGAGTGAAAAGTCAAATCAAAGAATTTTCAATGAGAGCTCATGAAAAAGATGTGGTTGGCTCTTGGGAAATTAAACAAAGACATAACATAAGTGATAAGGAATAGGACCGTTGATAAGACTACAGATCTGCCATAATACACACAACATTTGTCCCAAATGCATTTGGTGGGGAAAAAACATTTCCTGTGCTAAAGAAAAGGGAGGATCACTGGACTGTCTCAGATTTTTTAGCATGTTTGAAAAGAACTGTGTGATAACAAGCCTTTGTAAGACTTGCAAGCAGCTTTCATCACTTGGGAGTTATTCTCCCTCTCCATAATTTTTACATGGAGGGCTTAAAATTGGTTGGATCAAATACAAAAAAAAATCAGTGCATGGCCAGCCAAAGAAGTGACACCCTTTTCAATGATCATATTATTTGCAAAAACAAACGATTTAAACTCTAGGGCCCATACAGGCCTGTCCGTTCTTGTGCTTTGCATTAACAAGTGATGTGTCACTCTGTGCTGCAGCACATGGCACCACAGTACATTTAAGTGTGTTTAGACCAAAAAAAAAAATGGCAATAGGTTGTTTTTTTGCAGGTGGAGCAGAAGGAATACCAATTTTCAACTTAGCCAATTCAAATATATATAGATGACATCAGTGGAAAAGTATACAGATTTACAAATTACTATAAATTCAAATGTCAATGGAGGGCCAAGGCAGTGTAGTTCTTTATGTGCCAATCTTCTTTTCTTTAACAGTTTTGTAAACATTCTAAACAATGGGAAAAATTCACGGTCAGCATTGAGATATTTCAGCAGTCCTGAAAGTAGCTTCCGATTCCATTACAGCACTTAATAGCAGCCAATGGTCCTTCACATCAAAGCCCAGCCGGCTGCTGTCACAGTGACAGGGACCAAAATACAAACAGTCTCAATTTACTGATGAGTCCTTTCCAATTTACTGAGTGAGGAGACAAGTATCAGTTTCAACATTCCTGATGTAAGCAGCTTTGCTTAACGAGTCCAAACCACCAGGCTCAGCAGCCATCTTTCAAGCTCCCTATAAACACATGGAGAGCTTTCGCCAAAAGGAAAAAAAACAAAACCACTAGGACTTTTTAGAACAAAATGAATATTACGGTACTAGGTCAATGTGATGTTTGTTTTCCAGACTTGACGTGTCTGAAAAATGAGAACTATATGGTTTCACTCTGCTCCTTTGCAGGAAATTTAAATAAATAAAAGGCATGTTTGTGTAAAGCGGATCAAATCAAATGTGCTTATTTTGGAAACTATGTCACTCTAGATGCTCCAAGCAGTTTGGACAAAGTCCCGGACATTAACTCTCCTGGTGCAGTGAGGTGGATGATGGGCCTTCACTGGGTACCCTCGGGCTCAGCCTGGGACTGGGTAATGATCTCCGTTCCATTTTAAGATCGTTTGTTCCAGTAGATTTGCCCAGGACAAAAGAGAGTGAAGACAAATCAATGCATGCAAATTACTACTGCCACTGGCTTTGCTTAACATTGGGTTCCCAATCCAGGAATGCTGGAGAAGATATCCATTGGGGAAAAAAAAAAATCACATGCACAGCTCAGGAAATGTCAGGGTGACTCAATACAGATTAATTAACCACGCTTTTATTTTGAAGTACTTAAACACAAGCCTGTCAATCCTGTTAACTAAGCTTATTCAGGTTTTGTTCAGAGTACATTGTTTTCTTTAAAAGAAAAAGGCAGACAATTCCAGTGAATACAGATGTCTCTGACAGTACTAGATCAGAGTTACAGGCATACAATGTAACCTTTAAAAATGACTAAATTCATTTCATAAAGCAAGTCAAAGAGCACTGATGAAGTGCAGCAACCTATAGCAGCGAGTCCCATTCTAGTTTACTGGAGCCAGATCATAAAAAGATACCGTACAATTACTATGTCACTGATTTATTAACATCAACTCATGCAAACACGCAGATCAGCTGTAAATGGCACTCAGTTACTTTCCTTCCCCAAGAGTAAAAGATGAAATCTGACTTTTACATTCAACAGTTCTATTTTCATGGACTCCAGCTAACATTATAGACTCATCTTACAAATATTTTCCGAGATTGGTATTATAATATGTGGGAGGGTCTCTCCTGAAACACATCTGAGTCACTGACATAGAACAAGTATGTTTGCCCCAGGGCAGTGACTCAAAGCACAGAAATCAAAGTATCAGCATGATATCCAGTCATGATGAACCTGGGCTTGGTGCAAACCCAGTTCACCCAAGGCCACTCAGAACTGTGACCAACCTCCCGACCCAAATCAGTGGGGAAGGGGCATTCCCAGCCACCTTTGTGACATATACCTGTGGAGTGTGGAATGTGCCTATCTGCAACTGATTAGGTCAGGAGGAGGGAATAGTGGTCACAGTTCTGAGTGGGCTTTGGTGAACTGGGTTTGCACCAAGCCCAGGTTCATCATGACTGGATATCATGCTGATACTTTGATTTCTGTGCTTTGAGTCACTGCCCTGGGGCAAACATACTTGTTCTATGTCAGTGACTCAGATGTGTTGAAGCCCAGTACAGCCAGGCAAGTAGCATTTCCAGCAAGGGCAGCCCTCATGTTTCTTGTAGGGTTAACGCTAATCCAACCACTCACTAACAAGAGACTTACCAAAATCAGTGTTACATATGTGCTACACTTACATTGTCACAGAGAATATAAACATTACAAATAAAAGTCCTTTCAGCTGGTGCTAATCATCCAGATTTCCAATTCTTAGCCATTGGCTGACTAACTGCTGACAAAACAAGGAATAATATATCCTTTGTACTAATATCCAAAAAAAGAAAGGGAACATTAAAACAACAAACTCATCTTTTAAACCACAGTTAGCAGGAAGGTAGGTGGCATTGTTAAAGGAGAACTATGGAGGTAAGCGATCTCCACTCATCCACATAGAGCCGACATGTGACACAGAAGCTGTCACAGGTCGGCTCTATTGATTGAGAAGTGAGCAGAAACATGCAGCCGATCCGCTCACTTCCCGATCGTCTCCCTGCAGTGAGCGTCAGTCACCGCTCCCTGCAGGGACCCCCTCCGATCCTCCAGCGCTGAGTGGAGGAATGGACGGGGAGGGGGCGGGCACAGCTGGCTCTGCCTCTAGATAGGCAGAGCCAGCTGTCACTCATCCAGCTGGGTAGATCCAGAGAGTATTGCCGGGATCCGTCCCGGCTGGGGAGCTCTCAGTATATAGCGGCCAATAACCCGCGATATACTGAGCTTTGGGTCACAGGAGGAGGTTAGTATATGTCCTACTGTGACCCTAAAGAGAACTATGGGAAAAATACTTACCCCATAGCTCTCTTTTAATGTTATAACCAACAAAGCACTTGCTCTGAAAATGTGGTAAAGCAATACAAGGATTGTCACTCACTAAAATAAACATTTCTGCTTACATTTTTAAGTGCTTTATACTTGTTTAAAATCCTATCTTGCCCCGACCCCACATCTAATGTTAAAGAGGAATCCAGGCAGAAATAACATTAACCCCTGAAGTCCTTTTTTTGGTCTACAAATTATAAAAAACAAAAAACAAAACAAGATATACTTATCTGAACCTCAAAGACGGCTGGCTGCTAGACCAGTCCCTGCAGCCTGTCTCCTCCTAAACTCAAAGGACGGAATGTCATTCTGCATCCTCATATCCAATATACTGTACTAGATGTGATAACTCACAGGACCTTAGACCACCAGAGGAGGAGTGAGTCTGATGGGACCAGTCTAGCAACCAGCCGGCTCCGAGGTTCAGTTAAGTATATCTTTGTTTTTTTCATCCCTAGATGAAAAGGAGCACTTAACCTTTGCAATACGGGGGGTAGCCCCAATGTAAAGGTTAAGGTAAATTAAAGTTATGTTTACACTAAATAACCCTGTCTGTATGGTTCTGGCAGATTTCACTGTTAGTTGTAAACTAGATTTAAACACGGTCTGACGTAAGACAGAGTCCAGCCCTTCTGGGTACTAGAACACTGGGCTATGCTCAAGCTTCTTCATAAACACCTGACCAAAGGTGTGGGGCATCAATACCCCGCTTCTACCTCACACTGTGCAAGGTCAGGACAGATGGGCACACCACTTCTGTAATCCAGCAACTGTCACACTTCCCTCTGACAGTCACCATGTTGACCGGGAGTTGTCCAGCCCTGCTGTGTATCTGTAGATTTCCTGTGTGAAGGGTGACTGCTAGTCTCACAAGATTTGGTGATATCATTATTGTGCTGCTTGCTGGAGAGGAATCTGCACTGCATGCATCTCCATGCATCTGGTCCAATCTGTACCACTCCTTAAATATATCCCACAAGTTATCAGATCCCCAGTCATCACTTGGGCAGCTTTGACAAGAGGAAACACCCTGCCTCTGAAAATGATGAACAACCTCCTGTTCCCCAACAGAAACAGTACGGAACAAGACAATGTAAGTACTGGGGAAAAAATTGGCCATAGGGAGCCTATACGAGCAAAAGAGGACTGTGTTTCAACATCTCAGCTTAACTGCAGGAAAAATACATTCCTTTTGCAGTGGTTGCCCCTTCCCACTGCAAGTGCTAAATGCTTGTTTTTTCTAGGGGATCACGAATGAGGCGATATACTTATTTCTCGCTTCTGCAGGCTTGCTGTGCTTTGTATGGCAGGTCTCCCGAAGCCTCATCCCTTCGTTGCCTGGAGCCCAGGGCAACAGAGGAGAGCACCAGCTACTGGGGGAGTGAGGTATAAGGATAAGTATATCACCCTATTCATCATTCCCTAAACAAAATGAGCAGTTAACCTTTGCAGTGGAGAAGGGGGGGGGGGGAATATCATGCAACTTACGCAAGTGATGTGTCATATTTGAACACTGCTCATGATAATCAGGTAATAAATGTTAAAAAGGACCATGCATGAGCAGCCATTTCCGAATTGCCAGCCAATATACTTGATTCACAGCAGTGATGTCTTTAGCAGTTTAGATTGAACAGCTTCCTTTTTAGTGCAATGGAACTAGTAGTTGGCCCTCAAGTTGACAACAGCAGCTTCTATTAGAGGCTTCTGAGCTATGTTTTTTGCTTTGTGACAGATTCCCTTAAAAACGAGTGTGAGGGAATAGAAATCTATAGATCTGGCCAAAGAAATTCCCATCTCACTTGAAACTCTCCACGCAATCCATTTTATGAAAACATTTCTGGAAAGGATAATCATTCAATTTAGGACTGTACTTTCAGCATCAGCAATCACAGTAACTGGCACTTCTCAAATGTCTGGCATTGTACATTTAAAGGGGAGCTGCTGCAAGTCAGGCCACAAGTCAGAGTTGGACAAATCCCAGGAGCGAGGTAGCCAAGGCTCCTTACAGATGGACAGCTGGTGCCTGACTTCTGAGGTTTTCCCCAGTATTTGTCAATGGAGCTGGCTCCTAAAATAAATCCTCCTGGACTGGCTCTCAAGTTCCATATTAATTTGTCCAGCCGTGCTTTAAGTGTCTATCTGGCAATTCTCACATGTGTAAGACGAACTGGTGTCAGGCTCTATAGGCAGTGATGCTGCCAGTACATTAGCATCCTTGGCCCCTTGCTATTGGCAGACTATCACATACAAGGGCTAGTTTACCCAGGAAAAGATCTACATACACATATATACATACACACACACACACACAAACACACGTATAAAAGGGCCTGGTTTACCTGCCATTTCCTTCCATCCAGGTTTTGATATTTATACAACTCTGCCACAAAGCACAGTCCAACCTGGTAGAGCAGAACTGATTTCTCTGTAGTGCAGTGCCAACATGTTTCTGGACTGTAAAGAAGCAGTAGACTGACAGATGAGATTATCACTCTGCTCTCTCCTATCAGCATATCCCTTGTTAGCACATGAGAGCTGATTGGAGAGGGAGAATCGGCACAGAGCCAGTTTGAGCTCTGCAATACATGGATTGCAGGAGGTGGTTTCAAGGTAAATTCAGGTACTTACACTTTATGCATATAAAAATACATGAAATTATGCAATACAAAGCTGCATTTTTGTCTTTTATATCTGTCTGTTCAGTTTTGAGCCTTGCCTGTCAATCAAGGCTATAAAATGGTCACAACATATGGAAAAACTCTACTTCTGCGCGTGGAGCGTTGTGCAGCCCTGACATGAATCAAGGTTCACAGATCTGCACTAGAGTGACAGAGGACAAGTAAAACCTATTATCTCCTCTGTCTTCATGTATCTTTAATGTCAGTTGAAGGATAACAGTGCTGAAGTGTAAGTAGAAGCGAAGGATTGAGTTTCACAGCATCTCACGTTCGCTGTTTTCAGTTTCAAGATCTTACCAGCACAGAAAAGTATAATGTGTATGGTGTTCTAAGTGGAGCAAAAACATCCGGACATCCTGCACCAAGGATAAAATGTTTCTTGCATTAAACTATGATAGCAGCCATATTTACTAGTGCAGTGCAGAGGTCTAAAGGGAATAGAGACAATGTCTACACAAAGACAGTAATATTGCATAATAAAAAGAAGATATCCTTTCACACAGAAAAAGAAACAAAAGTAGCAAAGTGTAAGGGAAAAGAATGCATGTGTGTAAATAGTTTGTGGTTTGGATTCAGTAAACTTGAAGTAGCTCCTCTAGAGATCCAATGACTATCACAACAATCTAATGTCTATGTGACAACTGCTAGCACCACCTGTCAAGGCTAATCTGAAAGAATATCAACATTGGAAAACATGTCCAATTGCTACTGCCCCGTCCCCCTTCCCTGTGGGCCAGCAGGTAACTGCATATCACCTCCACCGCCTCTCTCTAGTCTACATATGGAATGGTCGCCAAACATTAATGTGCAAGAAAGCACCTCCTGGGAATGCGTAAGGGCAGTTAGATTGGATGTGTTCATACAACTTCCCACTAGCGTCTAGGCCATCCTAAAGCTTAACTCCGCTCAAATGCGCTTGGTTTTGATCGAGCAGGTAATAGTTAGAGCCTCTGCATGGTTTTACAGCTGTGTCCTTGCTAGGCAGATCACTTATCACTTCCTATCCAACTGACACAACACTAATTGAATTGTTATGTCAGATATACCATGACTTGGATGAAGGTTCTCATTCATCCAGGTCATGGTATATCTGTAAAAAATAAATCAAGGCAACTGGCCTTGCTTTATTTTTCTTGAAGACATTTTGCTGGTCATCCGACTAGCTTTCTCAATTCTGAATTGAGAAAGCTAGTCAGATGAACAGCAAACGTATTCCAGAAAAATACAGAAAGTCCAGTTGCCTTGATTTTTTAGAGCTATACTAATCAAATATATCTGTCTAAAGCGAGGGACTATGCCACCTTTCATAGGTACCCCATTTGGGAGATTTTGCCTCTACTACTGCTCCATTACAGACTATGAGACTTTAGATTTTGCCCTCAGTTTCTGGGATAATTGTCACCAAGAAAGGAGAGTCAATCTTCCAATCAGGAACACAAGACAGTAGGGCTGTAACAACTAATCGACTAAATCGATTGAAAAAGTTGTCAACTTTTCAATCATCGATTAATCGGCTTCCGATCAGTTGGCCCTGTTCACGGCTCCACACACGCTGCGGGCCGCACCTCCTCCCCACCTCACACTCGCTGCTGCCAGAAGCCCGCCCGCATCCACACACCGCACCTCCTCCCCACCTCACGCTCACTGCCCTGCCACATCCACGATCGGCACAGGGACGCGGGGAGAAGTAAGGAGGAACAGGCGTTGGGGGATGACAGCCGCCGCCAGACAGGCCCGATCTCAGAAGCAAGTTGCTGGAAGACTGCTCAGGCAAGCCTGCCCTTTCCCACACATGGTGCTCTATAATGTATTGCTGGGATTTGCATTCCTCTATAGCCGATGGTATATTGCGCTGTATATTATTGAGAGGAATACAAATCCCAGTAATACATTATACACTGTATGCATAATGTATTGCTGGGATTTGCTGTACTCCTATATAGCTGGTGGTATTGTGCATTGCGCTGTATAGAGGACTACAAATCCCAGCAATAATACATTATACAGCGCAATGCAGAATACCGCCAGCTATAATGTACTATTGCTGGGATTTGTTGTTCCTCTATAGCTGGTGGTATTCTGCATTGCGCTGTATAATGTATTATTACTGGGTTTTGTAGTCCTTTTATAGCTGGTGGTATTCTGAATTGCGCTGTATTGAGGACTACAAAATCCCAGCAATAATAAATTATACAGTGGTGCAATGCCAAATACCACTAGCTATAGAGGACTACAAAACCCAACAATACCGCCAGCTATAATGTATTGCTGGGATTTGTTGTATTCCTCTATAGCTGGTGGTATTCTGCATTGTAATGTATAATGTACTATTGCTGGGTTTTGTAGTCCTCTATAGCTAGTGGTATTCTGCATTCATTGCTGTATAATTTTACACTTTTCATTTCACACCACACTTTTTTTCTTTTTTACTTCCACCGCTCCAAGCTTGCTCCTGTGATGGACTACAATCGCAATACAAACTAGTAGTTCATCACTGGAGCCATTTTTAAAAATGTATATTTTATTTTTTCCCGATTAATTGAACGTAATAAATCGGCTAACTAATCGATTTTGAAAATAATCGTTAGCTGCAGCCCTACAAGACAGAGAAACAAACTAATGGCCAATTCATACTACAGTGCACATTATTGTGTGCATATTGCACATGCGCATTGGAGCACTTTGCCAGAACATGCTGCTTAAAAATGCAACATGTCCTATTTTTTCTAGTGCACACCAACTCAGAATGTTGGAGTGAGCTGAAACCATAGGACAAAAGACCAATTTCCTTGTTCTGCTGATCTGAATAGTATGTGGATAGAACACTAGTTTTATTCCTTCCCCCTTTTCAAAATTGAATAAAAATTGTTGCCAATAGAAATTTCTACTGTAAGTGTCCCTGACCAACGCTAAGAAGAAATAGTTTTAGCTAGAAACTATTTACTATAACTTTTAGCTAGCTTCTTGTGTCATGGGAGCAGAATATGAAGGACCATTTATCCAAATGCTAAAATTAAAAAAAAGTTTCTCATTTGGATAAGCTGCAGATATCCACAGAACAGAGGGACTAACGCTAATAATCAGTTGCATTTTGCTGTTGCCAGGACAACCCAGCAACCAGACTTCTATAGTTCCAGTACCTGAATAACCAAGCAAAGCCTTTAACAGGGTACTGTTGCTGTGCATGGACATACACGTACAAGTAAATATGCAGCTCTTTTGCACATATACAGAACACAGTGGCTTTTGCTCTACATTTAAAAGGAGAACTATAGGGTTAGGGCTTTTCCCCATAGTTCTCCTAAGGGTAACAGGAGGACACAAACTAGCGTCCTACCGTCACCCTAAGCTCAGTATACCGCGAGCTGCAGCTCCCGGTATACTGAGACGCCGCAGCCGGGACGGATCCTGACATTACTGTCAAGATCCACACCCAGCTGCAGGATTGACAGCTGGCTCTGCCTACCTAGAGGCAGAGCCAGCTTTGCCCACCCTGTCCGTTCCGCCAATCAGCGCTGGAGGATCGGATAGGGGAGGGGGGGAATCCCTGCAGGGAGCCATGAGTGACAGTCACAGCTCTCTGCAGGGGCAGGACCGAGAAGTGAGCGAGCGACACTCTGGGGGTGATTTACTAACCTAAACACACGCACGCACTAGGTGCGTGTGATTTTTACACAGCAAAACGTATTTATCAACCAAAAAGTCTCTAAAAGCATATTTCCACTAATGCCATATATGAAAAAATCATGCACATGATGCATATATAA
Organism: Nanorana parkeri; assembly: GCF_000935625.1. Classification (NCBI taxonomy): domain Eukaryota; kingdom Metazoa; phylum Chordata; class Amphibia; order Anura; family Dicroglossidae; genus Nanorana; species Nanorana parkeri. Next base: position 786,117 of record NW_017306560.1, read on the forward strand.
TGCTGCTTCACAGTTTAGACAAAAATGGTTAGCTCATGCATTTACATTCCTGCATTCATCAACGCAAGCAACACAACATAGAGCTAATTTACACAACATAACTTTGCAAATTCATGCTTGGCTTTGCACAACACACCTGCTGGGTGTGTACACACTACAAAGGTGTTTAGATTCCACCCATAGATCATGCTGGGAGGGAACAGACTACAGAGGTGTATACATGTTCGTGGTGTGTTTATAAGGTTAGTAAATCAACCCCTATGTGTTCGCTCACTTCATGATCTATTGAGCTGACCTGTGGCAGTCTCATTGTCACAGGTCGGCTAGAACTATGAGGCTGAGTGAATTTCACTCGCCTCATAGTTCTCCTTTAAATTTGCATCCCACATTGCATACAAAAAAATCCTGTAAGCAGACTCAGAATGGACATATTGGGTTCAATGCATAAAGCTTTAAACAGCCATGTGTAAAATCTGACTGTGCTCAACTCAAAAAGAAAAAAAAAAAAAAAAAAAAAAAAAAAGTTTATCCTGTTGTTTGGGATGGGAGGTGAAAAATACTTTCTATATACTTTCTATATGTCACGTATAAAAATACAGTATGTTTATTTGAGCCTATGCAATATATAGCGCATTTCATTGTGAGTAAAAAATAAAAAAAAACACCACACAGTGTAATGTTTACATTTTTAATGGACTGAATAGAGATATCAAATAACAGTAATTGTCTGCCACAATCCGCTCTAATTAATCATGGTATTAAAGTTGTTTTAAACTCTCAAACCTTTTAAAGAACTGTATCCTGATTTTGTAGCTTTGAGATTGAATAATGTATGTCAGCCATCTCCTACCTCAACAGAGGAGACCCTAGTGAACCGGTACCTCACCCCCTTCTAAATATTATAAATGGAAAGTCAGTCCATTAGAAACAGGATATATGACTGTTTTTAATGGACTTACTTTCTTGGACAAATCAGCAGATGAACTTAAAATCTGGCTGCCAAAGATCAGAGTGGCATGTGCTGCCCAAACAGTTTGTGTTCCAGCTCTGTACTGTAAAGGCACTGCAACAGGTGTGAGAAACATGGCCACTCCAATGTGCTCTTGAGTTGCAGTGAACAGATTATGGGGATTGTCACCTTGTAACACATGTGTAACCAACTGGCAAAATTAGCCCTCGAGGTCTGCCCGCATACTTCCAATCACAAGATAGAGTTACCAGAGGATCCCGGTATTAAACAGGGTTAGCATTAGTAAAAGTTAAAATGTATGTAATGAAATGTAGACATGCAAAATATAAACATCTGTTATCATTTCTCTAACTTTTCTCACTCCTCAAAAATGTAAACAAGCAATTCATCCAAGCTCTTGAATACCAATGATTTTATTTCTTAGATCAATATCATTAAACATCATTAAACATTTTGGCTAAAGAAAAAAAAAATGTCTGTACCAGGTCGGGGCTACTTTTCCATCTATAGATACAATCTTATTGTTATATTGGCAGGGTCATATATACATGTCACATTTTTTTGGCTGTGAATAAAAAAAACAAAAACAAAGAGGAGCAAAAAAAATTAAATAGAAGAAACTTAGAATAAATGAATGCTTATCCACTGTACACGCAAGTAGGCAACATTTTAAAAACTATTTGATCACATTTTACTGTGTTTATAGGTTGTACATGTGTGCATTATGTAGCAGGAAAAAGCCCCTCAGAATTTCATCAAGACATATCAGCACTAGGGAAGAAAAACAAAAAAAGCCCAATTCTCCAAGTTAAAGTGTACTTCCACTTCTGCGGTCACATTTGAGAGATCCCCACTATATGCTACATGTTCCCCTTCATTTCATAGGTGAGGAAATAAGGATTTTTAAGTAAAAGACACATAAATTAGAAGCAGCAATTTCTTATTTTCTTGGTATGCGAGTGGGAACATGTAACAAAATAAGATTTTGTAATAAAACAGGTATTATCCCAATTTGCCTGCAAAAGTGGAAATACACAAAGTGAAGCACTCTTCAATCTAAACATGGCCAGCTGAAGCATTACCTCCAATAAACTGCATTGAACCACAGCAATGTCTGGGAGGCCTTTTACATCATTTGTGCTGCGTTAATAATATGTTTTCTGTTAAGGCCTTCCAAATGGAGCACAAACTATTTCTGGCAGCACAACCGTATTTTCCCTTATTCCTAAAAAGAAGACATATTTCCGGGTGCCATAATCAATCCTGAAAGCCTACACTGACTGCCATGACATCTACTGGAAAGCTATGGAAATAGTTAAACATAACATAACGGTCACCTGGACAGATACAGAATTTTGGAAGCATTTGAGAATTACCGGTATATTAAACTCAAATATATCTTGCTGCAGAACAGTCAATGTGCCTAGGACAGAAACAGTTTCTAAAGGCCTGTCATTATTTTCTATGCTGCTCCTGATGGAAGGAGGAACTCCCGGAACGGGCAATTCATTTTACACCTACCTATGTGTCAGATGTCACAGCAGAGATACACAAGTGGCATAGTACCTTTGGGAATGCGTACTGGCACTCAACAAAAGCATACAGAAAAGAACAGTCTGTTCCCCATCCTAGGTCTGCCATTTATGCAGTCAGCAGTTAGAAAAAGAATGGCGGACATGGACAGTTGCTTTTGGCAACGCAGACAGCTCTTTCATACACGATTTTTTTTTTTTTTTTATACATTATTCCTCTGATGCATTATTGAAAAAGGAGAGAAGAAAAGGCCAGCGCCTACGAATCTGCTAGAAAGCCGTCCTTTTGCTGCATATCATTTTTAAGTGACTCCGTGACTCTCAATGTCTGCCAGAACATAACATTGTGCTATAAAACTGCTACACCTCAGCTCCCAAGGACATTAAATCCTTGTAAAAATGCCTGCATTTTAAGCAGCCGATATTTCAGTGTGCCGGGCTCTACTTCTTCTGGGAGAAGATAGAAATGATGGGAGGACGTAAAATGCATAGACCAAACATAGTTATCACATTATATTTTGGGAGGTGATTGGAATGTTCCAAATATGAAATAGAAAAAAGGTAGCAGCATGAAAAGGCAGAGAGCTGGAGAGCAATCCTGCAGTTCCAAGGTGGCTTGGGCACAAACTGTTGGCTTTATATGGGATACACTGATTTACATAGCAGCAGTAAGCAAAAATAGGTTATTACATTTTCCACACTGGAAATAGGCAGATGTGCAATAGGCTAAAAACCTTAAAAGGGGATCTGAACTAAAAAGCAGAGATTTGTTATGTTATAAGGAACATTAAGAAACGTTAATTGTGCCTGAATTGCTCCCTGAAAAGCTACCTTTTGTCTTGGATTTCCATTGAAAAACATCAGTTCAATTCCTGGAAGTGTCTACAGCGTCATAGCTGTAGATATCCGCAGTGTGAGAAGGCACTGCCGCCTCCGACTGATTGTCTCAGGAGATTTAGAATGAGATTTGATGGTGTCAGTTTTGTGCTGCTCACTGGTTTCCTTGCTTGAGGCTCTGACATAAGGCCTACCAAGATGGACACCACCTCCCTGACAGACACAGCAAAACTAGGCATGGTAAAGCAGCAATGGGAAAAGAGCCTAGTCCTCTACCTGCCTTTTTGTGGCACAGTAACCTGAGCTCAATTCCTCTTTAAATATGAAACCTACGCTGAGGAAATGAATAAGGCTGCCATTGTTTAATTTCCAAAAACATGTAGTTGCCTGGCTTTCATCCTCATACAATAATGTTTGATTGATTGGCCCCGACAAATATGTAGGAGTCCTAACTCCACTGGCTGCATAATGTTCCCAGGTCAAATGATGCCAAAAAAGGAATGAAGCCACGAGGGTCAATCTGAACCAGCATTTTCTGAAGGTGGTCAGCAACTCACGGCAAATAATTCCTTTAATTGGTGAAAGAAAAAGAAAAAAAAAAAAATCACAAGAAAGATTAGAATTGACTAACAGGCAGCATCCAGTGCCTGCATACCACTTCTGTATTTGCAGGAGTCTTGAGGACCACTGGTGGGGGTGGCTAAGCTGTTCTGACACTTGCATAGTAGGCCACAATAGCTCCTAGGGTGCAATGAAGGTACTCTGGAGATTGTACTCATATTCAGCAGGCACCAAATGACCCACTTTATGTCTTTTTCTGAACACAGGTATACCAAATCTGTTGTTTTGTGCACAGGCACATTACAGCATGCAGCAATTACATTATCTTAATCTGGTCAATACATGAGAAGCACACATCCAAGGACAGTGTTATCAGGTTTCATAGCAACATAGGATTGACAATTCCTGAAATGGATACTAAAATGATGCCTGCCTTCATTCATAAATAAGATTTTCTGCAGAATGCACAAAAATATGTATGCAATACAGAAAGCAGTGCAATGATGTGCAAAGTGTTGTCCAGAGGAGGATAATGTCAGTGTACCAAAGTCGGTCATTCAAAAACCCGACTCCCATCATCAAAAGTAGAGCAATCAGCTTCTCTATTCAATTCTCAATGTTTTACCAACTGAACTATGGGCGACTAAACACTTATGCATGAGCATCAATGACGGATGCAACTTCTGAGGCCCTACATGACGCAAAAGTGACAATCTTGGTAATGCACTCGAGTATCCTGAACACTAAAGGTGCCCATACACCTTACGATTATCGGACGAAACTTTTCGTCCGATGATCGAACCATCGTACGATTTTCGTACGACGGCCCCATCCTGCCCCGATTATCGCAAGGTTCAATCAGCGGTAGTTAGAAAAAAAACACCTGGACGACTTGCGGTAATCGACCGCAATTATTTTCGTTTGCGCATGCGCAGTGTTAATCGTACGACTTTTGACGGACGGAAACGCCACCAACCATGCGAACATCGTACGATCAACCAAAGTTTTCAAACATGCTTGACCGTCAAAAGTCGTACGATTGTACAGTACTATCGGTCGGGCACTCTATTCACACGTTACGATTGTCGTACGAAAAGTCGATCGCATACGATTATCGTAAGATAATCGTAAGGTGTATGGGCATCTTAAGGAATCCTATTGCAATGCTTGCACCAGATCACAGCATGAATGACTAGCTGTGAAAACCTCTTAGTCAAGCCACAGGCCAGGGAACGTAGGCTTTCCCTGATGGCTGCATGGTCATAGAATGTGAAGTACTCTTCCTTATGTAGAATGTGTCACAAGATACACAACCTTGGTTAGCTGCATGTTTTTTTTAAATATTTTAAGTGAAAAGTTAAAGTTTATGTAAACCCCAACATTTGTACTTCTATTTGCTCCCTTGTGGTCTACTAAATATAGCATTGAAAGTTTTTGGGTATAGTTCATAAGTGCAGTACCTGCCTTGCATAATCCAGGCTAACGTGAACACAGTGAATGGGTTTTCAGAGGATTTATTAAGCCTTGGAACGGTCTTCTCTCAACTTGGATAAAAGAACACGGTTTATGCAAGAACCTGAATATTCAGTCTTAAGTTATTACAAATGTGCAGTCTTAGTTACAAAAGATTTCCACTTGTCCCTTAGTCAAAGTGTAACTTTGACTTGATTTGTGACAGTTGTGGTCTGTAAACTGCCTTTTCACACACTGCTTCCAAACTGGCACAATGTGTGAGGTCGGGCAGCTAATAAGGCAACAACTGCATATGTTTAGGATTTCTGTTGGCATTAACCTACTACATTTCCGTGCACCTTCCCTGATAAGCACAACAGTCTTCATAATCCAGCAGCATTTATTGGGTTTTATAAAGGACACTAGATGATCCAAACCTGAAACCTCAGCAGCACGAGGCCTGATGACTGTTGCTTTTTAAAATGAATATTTAACAAGATGAAAAGTCCCATACAATGCACAGCACTGCAAAGATTTTTTTTTTGAGGGAATTCAGTTGGTTGCTATTAAGAATATGCTTGGATTGGAAGGAGCTGAAAGCACACAGAAAGCTATGGCCGCACAGTAATCCCCATCCAGAGCATAGCAAACTATTCTCCAGGTCTATTTCTCCAACACAGAAGGATCAATTGTGATTTAACCTCAACCCTGCAAAATCTGGTTATGTCCATCTAGTAGAAGACTGCGTCCTTTATTCTCATTTACAAGTTCATGCAGAGAGACTATTATTACATACCATAGCAATTAGATCATATGGAGCAAAGAAGATAATGTGTTTATCCTTTATTAGGAACCCTAAGTCACCATTACAAATTAGCTATTTCCCCCCCAAATGTCAAACATGTGTGTGCTGAAATCCACTGAGAACAGGATTGAGTTTGCCAAATTCTCTAAAGCAAGTGAAATCCAGGGGAACAGCAACTGCAGAACAGAGCATTACTGAGACAGAGGCAGTCAATAGCTGGATGGATAAGTGATGGGCACAACCACTGCATAAATGCAGCAAAATCTACAAGCTCCTTGCCGTGCGCTAGAAGGGTTAACATGTTCAGTCACAGCTAGGAGACTGCTACCAGGCTTTTCTACCCACCTTTACTGCTCAGATCTTGTTTTAACTTTTCACAAACAACCCAGAGATGTTTCCAGGCTTATCTTCCATGCCAAGCAGCTGTCCAATTCCTTACAGCTGCACCATACAAAAAGAGATTTACAGAGATTTGCAAGGCTGACATTTGTCGCCATTAATTACCCCACCGCTATTCTCCAAGACAATTACCGTACTTAAGAACACCACACTTCCTATACCCACAGAATAGTTGTGAGAAAAAGCCCCCAGAAAAAGGACATCTCCATACTATGGAAAAATCATCAACTCCAACGTCAGCGCATTTAGTCCATGTTAATTCACAACAAGCTTCCTATGCAGACAACCCTATGGGGAAAGATGTATCAATCTTGCTACCCAGCGGCGTAGGGCAAAAACAGAGGATGCGACAAGTGTATTATTAAATCACAGCTTGATTCATAAATTCAATCTTCTGCTGCTCAAAAGTAGCACTGTGCCAATATAAAACCATTACCATTGCGGTCTCCGATCTATGAATACTCGTCTCAAATTTATCTCACAACTGTCAAAGTTTTCTGCTTTAGATTGCAGGCACCTGGGTTGCAAATATAAACAAAACCACTGCAAATGCTTCCATAAAAAGATGCGCTGGATCATCATTAGAAATGTGTCCGGTTCTATTTGTACCTTGCTTCGCAAATGGCGGTCACTACTATATAGAGCATTATAAGAATGAGAATGTCCACAGGCCTTCAAACTGAGCCAGGGTGTAAAATGACAATTCAGGGATACAAAATACAACACAGAGCTGTGGATAAAACATAAGCATGTAAAACCCAGATCTATTTCTTAATAAGCCCTCTGTGGGATCCTGAAGTGCCCAGAGGAGCCAGTCTCTTAAAGAGCAGGGTGGGAAAGACGATCACCCCACATGTCACATCTGTCAGTAAATCAAGGCTTGAGTTATTGCCTGTGACAGGTGAACTGGAAGATGCTAATTATTCCTTGCTGGGTAATCTGCACAGGAGAGGGGATAGAAAGAGATTAGCAGTGCCCGCTAAAAGAGGATCAGTTTAACCTGTTGTGTGACAAAAGCTTCCCATCCCTCTTTTCAAATTAGCATTTGCAACAAATACAATCAAAGACCATTCTTTCATTTAAAATATGAAGCCTGCAAATTCAACCTATAAGCGGTTGATGGTTCAGGACAACAGAAGTAAAACTGTTCACTGTATTCTATGAAAATCATCTATAAAATATAAATATTGAATTTGAGGCTATGGCCACTGTCCAATGACAGATTACACTCGCATAGAAATATTCCTGATCCTGGATAAGGATTAACAATTTAAAGACAATGCTTTCACATTGAAGAAGATAGGATTTCCATACACGTTATAATTTTCTTTCATCATGCATGCATGGTCTTATGAAAGCCAGCTGTACGTATACATGTTCTGATCGAAGCCAACTGTACAAATGTAATAAAACAGCCCATGTTTATGCCATCAGAACCTGAATGATCCAACTGAATCATATAGGTTGTACAGAAGTAGTATCCACACATTTCTATGCACCATTTACATAGGAGAAACTATGGTATTCTCCAAAGCGTGCAATCTATACCTCATAACAAATAATCCCAGGACTCACATAAGATTGGGTTCTATAACCAGCACATATGGAATAAATTAACTTTACATCCCTTGTCACCAACGGAGTTCACAAGTAAATAAGATGCCAGGAGAAGTAAGAATATAACAGCTTACATACCACACGGGGTATGTAATGCTTGCATGCCAGAGACTTGAAGTATTGGATTTCCATCTCATGTAGAGGTATAAAATGTTGTGCTCATGCAGCTTTAGAGAAGGTGAGAGGTGGCAGTGTATCCGATATCAATCAGTGCACTGAGCCAGCATGACCACTTAATGGCAGCAGACAGCACAGAAACAAGTTTATCACACAATGCTTTCCATTATTAAAAAAAATTACACCACAAAGGAAAACAAAAATACATTCGGTGTGCGCTAATGGAAGAAGCAAATACGACCCCCATGGGAGGAAATGAAATAAGTAGCTCTGATTTACTTTTCACCCAGGAATATATCGGAGCCTTCCCATACACCTGATAATATTCTTCACACTATGAAGGGTTAAGCCGAGCAGACCAATGGCCCATTTCTGGCCTGCCAACTCACTAACCCTCTGGAATACAGCCAGGGAGTGTCTGGATGGTCAACAGGACTGTATTAAATTAGTAACATCCACAGGGATTTTTTTTTTTATTATTTTTGGTAAATAGGGGACAAGAAAAATATTCTCCTGAAAAACCAAAACTACAGATGGTTCAAAATGCGGGGTTTTAGTGTACAATGTGCGTCATTGAAAGCGATATGGAAGCACCGGACAACTGTCTTTAACACGGTAATATTTGATTCCTGAAACAAGGACAATTACATATTTAATTTGAAAACTCCAACATTACACTCTAAATGCCAAATTGCTAAAAGATTGGGTAAAATATAAAGAAACCGAGACTGTGCGCAGGAAGTTCACATTATGATCACCGTCCAGTGGCCAAGGAGGGAGAATTTGACAACTTTTAATATAAATCGAGGTTGGAGGTCAGTAAAAGCTTTAGAAACCAAAATGTGTTAGAAATGTGACGCAGCCCCATGTCCTGAAAATTTGACCACATTCTTGGGAAAAGAAGATCAAAAAACATTTATGACCGAATGGCGACAAAAAGATTTTTGTGCGCCTTTTGCACATTGCTGGTGGATTATTAAGAAGTGAAATCTCTGAAGCCATGGCACGCTGTGGCCCTTGGGAGACACTGAAGGACATTGTTGGCTAAATGCAGAGAAGTTGGGGCTGCTCCCCCCCAGTCTATAGAGCCCTCGGCGCCTAAACCTGCTTACAGGACATGTCGCTGCTATTTCTAACATTGCCATAGAAGGGCTCAAATCAGCAGACCGCACATGATTTCTTCTAACGATTTCACCCCGGCGACCGATCGTCTTCCTATACGAGCACAATGACAGCATACATGTGATCCTTGGCCAGGGATCGCCCAACACGAGCACAATCCCCGCCTGAATTAGAGCCCAAACTACACAGATCTCCGGCCGGGGCCAGTATATGGAAGCTTTTCATACCACACATCAGAAGCCATGAGACTACGGGGCGATCGGGCGTCCGATGTGTCCTTGCCCGGGTGACAATGAGTACGACTTACCCGAACGGAGCACAGATGTGGGCGGCATGCTGTAATAATCCACAAACGTATCCAGAATCGGAGAATTCCGCAATAATAAATCCAGCCAGAGAAGATGTGCCCAGGGCTGCCCTCCGTGGGTAATCCCGCCTGTACATCCACATCCAAAGTTCCCTACTGCTAATCCACGGCCGGCCAGGGAGGACGATGTCCACACAGCACCCCTGCCAGGCTGCTGATACAACGGCTGACAGCAAATACACAAGTATACATATCCCGGAGGGTGCCAGGACCCGATCCTCCTAGGTCTGAGGGTCCATGGCTCGGTGCGGAGAGAGCGGCGCCCACTGCGTGATCTCAGCCGAATGCTCTACGTGCCGCTCTCTGCGAGCTGCTAAAAGGTAACAGCACACTGCTCCAGACCTGACCAATCCAGCCTCGATAACGTGATCGCACACTGGAGGCAGGCATGAGCAGTCTAAGCGGAGTCTGCTGCTTGAAGATTTAACCTCTAGTGTGCTAGAAAGAGCACATTTCATCTCATCCGACACCCTGCTCACTCTACTCAATGATACTTTTATCTGTCCAAGTATTGATCGCCCAATCCCACTATATAACATCTCAGCTTTCACTGCAATTCCCTGCCCTAAACACTGTCTATATGAGAGAGACTACCCCCTCCATGATCCACTGATGTTCCTCTTTCAGATTGGAAGAGGACAGATGCTGGGATGGAATTTCATTTTCGCCACTTTGCTTTTATTCTTTGCACTTTTTTTTATGTTTTTAACTACTTAAAACCCCAAAACATTTTCTGAACGCAGAGGTCCTGTAGGATAAAAAGATGGCAGTTTTTATGTACAGTCAGTGCCTGGAAGGTGGGCGTGAGGAAAGCATGGTATCAAGTAAGATTTGTATATTTTTCAGGGGCCCTCCCCACATAACACCCAGCATTGTAAAGTGACACTGAACTCAGGAGTTAAATCATAAAAATGCATTCAAGTACCCTATTAACAAAAATGTATCTTATCACTCAGCTATTGATCAGGGGTAGTCAAACTCAGACCCTCCAGCTGTGGTGGAACTACAAATCCCATGAGGCATTGCAAGATTCTCACAGCCACGACTCCCGGAGAGATGCATCATGGGATTTGTAGTTTCACTACAGCTGGAGGGCCGGAGTTTGGCTACCCTGCTATAGATCCTCAAATCATCTCTGAATTGGTGCTGACACTGTCCTTCCTTCTGGAGGGTGGCTACTTTTGTTCCCTATGGCCCATGTGTGTGTTGTAAAGTAGCCACGGCTCCAAGCTCACTCCCGTGATGGACTACAATCTCAATACAAATGAGCAAACTAAACATGAGATTGTAGTCCATCATGGGAGCATGCTTGGGGAGTTGGCTACTTTACAACAGCCACAGGGACCATGGGGAACAAAAGTAGCCACCCTCCAGAAGGAAGGACAGTGTCAGCACAAATTCAGAGATGAATTGAGTTTAGTGTCACTTTAATGATTATTCACACACCCACGAGTCATGTATAAGTGATATGGCAGCTATACACCCGCTCAGATCTCATGTACTAAACCTCAACTATATCTAGCAACTGCATACCTATAATGAACAAAGGGAATATTTACTTTTCCCACTTCCTCTGCCACGCAACTCTGCTTCACCATAAAAAATACTCCTCTAAAGTCTTCTGGAAAACCAACACTTCTGGGAGTGCAAGTCTCTATGGTCCCCAGCAGACCTCACTGTTTTGAAGGCATTACAGGAGACCGCAGTGTCTATATCTTGTGAGAAGAGATCACTGATGGGGTCAGTGGTAGAGGTAGGTATTCCCTCTCCTAGTTTATTTCACAGAGTTGCATTAAGAGAATGTGTCCCCACTTACTTATAGTGCCCCCCTGCCTTGTGAGAGAAGTATGGAGGCTGCCATTTGCTGGTCTTCTACTTAAAACATGCTAGCTTGCCTGGCTGTGTCTGCCGTAAATACTTTTTCATCACAGGCCTAGCACATGCTTGCTGTAAACAAGTGTCAAAAACTTCCTCATCTCTATACTTGTTTTAGGTCAGTGACCCAGAAAGAATTGAAGCCACAGGATCAGAATGGCACACATGCAACAAGTCTTTTCCGAAGGAATGATCAGCAGTGGCAAGCTCCATGATTTTATCATGACAGTTTCCCTTTAAAGGCAAAGTACACATTAAAAAAATGTAATTCCTCCAGATCAATAAGCTCTATTGAACACTTTACGTTTTGGGAACACTTTTCTGTTGGGAAGAAATCCCAAATTCCCTGTTCAGCCTGATGTTTATCAGCTCTGGTGGCACTTCTTCTGGTGATAAAGGGGCACTGAGAGGATTTTGCTAGTCTATCTAGTCTGCATCTGTGCCATGCAATTGAACCCTTATACCAGGGATGCCCAAACTGCAGCCCTCCAGCTGTGGTGGAGCTACGAATCCCATGAGGCTTTGCAAGATTCCTACAGCCACAGACATGACTCCCAGAGAGATGCTTTATGGGATTTGTTGTTTCACCACAGCTGGAGTTTGGCCGTCCCTGTCTTATACTCTTTGGCCAAACACTATCCTCAGGCTTAGTTCTTAGTTGACCTCTTCTAAAGGTGCAAAGAGTGTCCCAGTTGATACATATTAAAGCAGCCTCAGACAGGCTAGGGTGTAAAGAGAACGTTTAAATGTCTTAAGGTAAAAAAAACCAGCCCTTATCAAATTGTAAAGTAGAACTCCAGACCTCAGATGCAGACAAGTGTCACATCACAAGTGTTTACAACCTACAGTGTACTGGGGCCATGCAGGAAGCCACGTACACAGGAAGCCCAGCCATAGTGAATAACAGCCACCTTAATTAACAGTTACATATATCCCCAAAACGTTTTTTTCAGTTTCAGATAGATTAGAGTTAGGTTGAAAACATGTCATTATATTTGGTGTTGTCTGTGCCCCAGATTTACCTACATTTCCGGTCATGGAGTCCAAAAATAAAGCGAGACTAAATCTCTACAAATTGACAGGAATTTTCCTCTTGACAGTTGTCTCCAGAACAAGTGCTCCATTGGAAGACTGTCCCTCTTTTCCTGTCATGGGGTCAACTGTACAATTTTGGTTTTCCCATCATCTCATATCATTAATGTCTGTTTTAGTGTCAACAGCCAACGCGACAAATAAAAGTGATGAATAGACAGCAATAAAAACATGACAGGAGATCCAACCCTTCCCCACTCTACCCCAAACTAAATATAACGTTTTGGCTATACATACACGTTTAATAGAGTCTCTTATGACGAGGGTTATCATGCAAAATTACGCCACTTGTTATCTAATATTGGCTACAGGTTACCAGGTAGCTTTAGTCACAGGAAAACATTATTTAGTAATGAAAAGTTGCAGAAACTTGGTCACACGTGATTTAAAAAGACAACCTTTTTACCACAAAGGTAGCCATACACAGCCCAATTTGAGCTTTAATCAGGCATCACCTTTCAGGACTAGGTGGTAAAAGTAAGCAGAACTGCTTATCACATGAGGATATTTTGAAGCTTACTGAAAGCTGTGTAAAGGATCCCGATTAAGAAAAAAGGGAACAATGTCTTAACTGTGTGGGCCGCGTCACACAGAAGAACATGGTTGGGTTGGAAGGTCCAAAAAGGTTTGAGGCAGATGACTTAAGCAGCCCATATACAAGAGATGACAGCTGCCTCATCCAGCCAGATCAGACTATGGTCAGCGGACACAGGTTGGCTGGGAGCTCCAAGCAGGAAACGTGATCACTAGTATTCTCCTCTGAGATAAAAAGGTGGTAGAAATGTCTGTACCACTCTTCACCTCATCCCTCACCTGAGATACATGTGCTAGATTGGCAGAGCTAATCTAGCAAGTTTTTGGATCACTCTCAAAAACTGCCTCTACAAGGGTGATTGCATTGTGCATGCACATCCAACTACCCCCTAGCGTCTTTGGACAGCCTCACTGCCCATTGTTCTCAGTGAGACATTATAGGTAGGCTTGTTTTTTCCCCCAGATACAGATCTGCAAGCTTAAAATGGTTTGCTTTGGGGTTATCAAGGTTTGTGCTGAGCTGCCAATTAGCTCTACAGATGGTGTTTTTCCCTTATAATCTCAGTTTGCAGCACTGTTCTTTATCACCACACCATGTACAGCCCCAAGCATATTAACAGAAACCACAAAATCAGATAATTTCAGAATAACAGACGAAAACAAACCTTGCACATGTTGTGCTTTAGACACCTTGAAGGAACGCTCACCTTTAAAATATAGTGTTAAAGTTAGAGCAGCTACAAAGGCGTTTTCTATGAAGATGTGTTAAGCACAGTTGAGGTGTTCCTGAACTGTCCAAGAAAGATTGGATCACAGGAACAATTGTTCCTGCTTGTCGGTATAAGACAGCATTGTGGCCAATGACAAAATGATACATATAGCACCACTCTTTTAGTGAAACAGCTGCTTTTAGCTTCAAGCTTTTGCTAGTATATTCTTTTGGCACATACACTATGAGGGCTCAGGGAAGAGGCAGTGCAGAAATAATGCAGGAGAGGTTAAACATTCTTGGGGACTAGTTTAGAGATTAGCACACCATGCCCTCATATAGCCATGCACATGACATCACTACATTATGCAATCATGATGTATGCACGATGCTGTTTGGCAAAAGCAGACAAGAGCTGTGAGGAGATTTTATATTCATTTGTATTCTACTTTGGACCTAACTTTAAAGCCCCTCCCACTGTTTGCACAATTTGGTCATATAAACCACTTGGGATTGCATGTGTAACTTGCCAGAGTAACCCTGTCCACCATTCCACCCCCTACACCACAACCATTCTCAGGAATTTTGATATTTAAAAGTTTCCAGGTATGGTTATCCACCTGGAAAAGCCTACCCAGTGTTGACATCCAAGAATCCTGAGACTGGTGCTGCCATCTTAGATGTGATATCAGCAGTCCACCAAGTTACACTCTATCCGAAGCTATATAAAAGGATAGGAAGGGAGATGAAGGGAGGAGCTGAGGCAGCATAGACAGTAATAGCATACTCCCAGACTAGGAGGGGGCTATGATGTACAGGGAGGGAGGCTGTGTAATATGTTTCATGTTACACACATATTCAGGGTGAAACATGGTCACAGGTACCAATAGGCAGGCAGTGGGCTTGTTGGACCTCTGTAGAGAGACCGTTGCTCTCGTAGTGTAGAGTTCTTAAGTAAGATATACGCTATGAAAATTTTGAGCGGTTCTTGATAAACTGGCCAAATTTGCGCACAGTCGGCACCCTTCTGCCAGGCAACCCTCGATCAGAAGATCGAAGGAGCCACTTGGAAAATCTTCATCCAAACAGCTTCCTCCCTTCT
>NW_017306560.1:801274-806885 GCF_000935625.1 Nanorana parkeri
TAATGTGTACACAAGAAATGCATGGGCTTTTCTGCTGGAGATAGGGGAGGTTTGTAAACAAAAAAAGCCAGTTGCATATGCAAAGTTTACGGTTTTGATGTACCTTGAATTTATTAGTATCAGTATTTTGAAAACTACAACTGGGTTTTATTTGTAAGGTCTTTTTATCTGGACATTTCTAGTGACCCTTGCATTTGTATGTTTCATTGTTAGAGCATAAGATGTATGTGCTATGCAAAAACTTTGGACTAGCTTGGTTTTTCTGGGGGCTTACCTCAAAATAACATGCTTTTTTTGCAGCGCTGACAACATTTGAAGAGTCACATTTTGAATAGATACACAGATCTGAACCTACTTTTGTGAGTCTGATATTTTGCGCAGGCAAAACGTGTTAGAAGACATTAATTGTAAGATATTGTGACTGTTACATTATTTTCATGTCTTTTGTCTAATGTATTGTTGGAATATTTTTAAAAAGTTGATAAAAAAAAAAAAGACATTAATTAACAAAATATAGCCCAGACTTGTGCAATCTGAAAGGCACCTCACCCCGTCTTAGTATTTAATCATTACACAAAATATAGAACTTGGGGTTTAAAGAGGCACACACCATTGTATATGGTTCTAAAATAAATACAATTTATTTACAGTGCACAAAGTTGTACAACTTTGTGCACTGTAAATAAAATATGTATTTAATAAAACATATGCAATGGTGTGTGCCTATTTAAACCCCAAGTTCTATATTTTGTGTAATGAGTGGTAGAAGACATAAGAGAGCTCAGTGCAGAACCCCCCCCCCCACAAAACTGTGGAATGGTGGAACTTAAACAAAAGATCAATTCCTTACCGTGCATATAGTAGACCTGAAAGGGATTTCAGACTTTACTGCTTGCAATATATCTATCTCTAGACCTACCTATACCTATGATATCTATATCTATCTCTATCATGGACTTTAAAGAAATCATATCAGGGTAAAAGTCCACCCTAAAGGAAGGTGCCCTGCAACAAAAGAGCAATTATACTCGTCTCTCCTGTGTCCCCCTACCTCCCTCCATCAGTTTCTTCGTCTCTCCTGTGTCCCCCTACCTCCCTCCCTCCATCAGTTTCTTCACCAGTTGGCACTTCTGTGTGACTCCCATTTCACTGTTGTGTCCTGTAGTGACATATGGGACGTAAAGGTTTGCCTTCAGAAAACCAATCATAATTGGTCTTAACAAGGAATTAACTAGCATGGGAATATGGGCCATAATTTAAATAAACCATCTATATTGCCCCTCATTTAGCTTTACTTTGTATGAACCTGACACTTTAGCTGAAGAGGACATCCCTCTCACATAGTGTATATTCAGATGTGGGGGAGAGAGAGAGAGTGAGGTCAGGCAGTTGACTGGGAATTTAAAGGACCTTTGACCCTCTGATTTTCTCAGAAATGTCATCCCCCATGTCTCTCCAGGCAATGAGCAAAACAGTTCAGTCACCTCCTAATCTTATTAAATACTGCTTATATGTTAAATCCAGAACACTCCACCCAGTGCCCCTCTCCTGCTTGCTATTGCAGTCCTGCTACATAGGGAATTCTGGGTAGGATTGCAGCAGCTGTCAGTCTACAGCAGCAAGCTGCATCTCCCTGCCCCTGTCCAAAGAAAGCAAGCAGAGGGGTAGGGCACTGGGCCAAGGTGCCCAAAGAAACATGGGGAAGGGGCAATCTGAATGCAGGCAGGTGAATGCCAGTTTACCATTAGGCTGGGTTCACACCTAGGCGTACCGAATATGCGCGTTCGCCGTGCGTTTCGTGCTGCATGTTTTTACAGTGATTCCGAGGGTTTTACGGGCGTTTCCGAGGGCTATCCGGCTGCATACTAATGGATACGCGCGGCAAATACGACCCAAAGAAGCTCCTGTACTTCTTTGGGTGTAGGGCGTTTTGCAGCGCGTTCCAACGCGCTGTAAAACGCCCAGATGGGAACCATGCCCATAGGCAATCATTGGTTTTCACATGTTGAGCGTGTAGGAACGCGCTGTAAAATGCCCAGGTGTGAACCAGGCCTTAGCAAGGATATTTTCAGGAGAGGGAGACCTAGGACTTTGCCTGTACCTTTAGCATCACTGCCTTGACAGGCAATAAGCACCCTTGAGCAGGGTCTTCATTTTATTTGTGCCAAGTTATGCACGGTGCATTGTACCCGTGTTGAAAGGACTGTGTGTTTACCTGCTGACTGTACAGACCTGAAGACTATGTTTGTAGTTTTTGGGAACAACATATAAATTATAATCTAAACACATTCACAGATGTCACCAAAAACGCTGCACACCATTTGAACATATGTGCCAATATAAAGAAAGAAAGACTGATCCTCTACGGTTCTTACATGTCACTGTAATAATGAACCTGCCCCCCTTCCATCTTTCTTCACACACACTACAGAAGGGAAAAAAAATCTAATAAAACAAGAACACAAAGGAGTGTGCTCGGCTTTGTTCTCTAGAACATTCCTCCGCAGTGCATGCTGCATTTAAACACTGTCAGTTGCCTGCGGGCATCCCGGGCTGTGTCTCCAATTAAAAGGGAACAAGGATCTGGGAGGGCGCTGCCTCCAGTTTGATTGCTTTTGCCTGGGGCAGCAAAATCCTTCTAAATAACAGCAGTATGTATGGATCCTGGGGAATCATGCCATTGTCTCTTGAATGCATTAGCTGTGGCCTTTCTCGTCTGTCATTTCACAGCATCAGCGTTCATTTATGTTTTAGTGCTACTGGGTGCCTGGGAAGATATGTCAGCCTTAACTCTTTGCTGATCACTAGAATCTGCAATACACTAGAACAGTGACAATGACACTATGCGGCATCCTTATATCTATTCTGCCGTTACACAATTTTCTGACTCTAGAAGCAGTTTATTTCATAACTATTATATTCTCCTGCAGTTACATGATGGGCTGAAATATACCAAATGGCACACAATGTTAGCCATCCGTGTGTTTTCTAAGTATTTATTGCAGCTTACGTAAATATCACTGTAAAGCAATCTAAGCATTAATTTACATACTGGAAAGGGTAAACAAATCATTACTGCTATGTTCACATAAAAGACAACAATATATGCTATAGCTTGTTACCCCAATTCATCATAACAGATGCCGCAGTGGATGCTGGACATCCGAATACAAAATGAAAACTCAGTGTACCCACAAAAAGAATCAGGTGTTCCATTCCTTATTGGTGGACATGGCATTATATCACAGACTATAAAGATCTTTTCTTCCTAACATAGCAAATGTCAGCACAGCCTAGGTACCCTCTGCAGATGGGCTCCAAAAAGCTACTGGTTCCATTGTAGTGAACCAGGTACAAATCTGGCCAATCCAAAAGGGAGCATCATGAATAAACACATAAATGATACTTTAAGTGAAAATGTTGAAACTAGCAGTATATCCTGACATTACAGTTATATGCATATCTTTACCCTTCCTACAAAAGTTTAGCACTGAACATTACAGTGGGTGGGGGAAATTTATCAAAACTGGAGCAGCTTTTATCTTTCATTTTTAAAGCGTAACCGAAAAAAAAATGGAGAGAGGAGCGGATTTGTTAGTATTGGCAACTGCTCCAGTTCTGATAATAAACCCCCGCCCAGACCTTCTTTGAGGCTACCTACCAGATTAAAAAGCAAACAGGGAAGCTCCAGAGGTTGCAAGGCCAAGGACAACCCCAACAATCAAAGTCACTAATCTCTCCTAGTCTTAATGTTACCGTGTCATAAAATGACATCAATTATGATAAAGTTGTCAATTTTTAGGAGAAAGGTCTGTATTTACCTACTAAACATAGGTGTGTGCAGAGCAGGCAGTAAGGATGAAAACATTTTTTGCCGATTTTGCCACACAGGTGGTAAAATCCTTATGAATCCTCCCCCCTTTAGCAGTAATAGCTCTGGATATTTATCTGTTCCATGAAAATCATCCAGTCCATACTTTAACCAATGTACCATACATATTTAACACAATAATGTGCTACTAATGAGGCTTGGCCAAGCAGTACTCTAGGAGAGAAACAAAGACCTAATATAAGTGAAATAGCCTGTGGAGTATGATAGCATATTTGTCCTTCCCACTTTATTCCAACTTTGATGGTCACCTTCTGTCATGGAATACACGTACAACACACAAGGCTGTATGGCATCCAGCTCATAAAAACACCAACCAAGAAAACGCCGTAGGTTGGTGGCAACCCAAGACATTTTATTTGCAGTAAGAAGGCCTTGGGTTTTCTTGATGAAAACTAAAACATAGAAAATTCAAGCTGTTTCCCATAACAACCAGATTCTAGGTTTAATCTTACCAGTTTAAGTCAAAGGGCATAAGGTAAAACCACGTCAGATGCCATGGGCTTCAGCCTTATTTTTCTTTTGCTCCCGTTTACATAAATTAGCCCCATAATCTCTTTGACTTTACAGACATTATCAGGCCTTTGGCTCCTCTTCTATCTGCTCCTTATGTTTTCCCTGTCCATAATATGTATGTACCCCTTTGAAGCCTTGCACCTTCCCCAGGGCTTACACGTCAGCAGCACTTCTCTTACTCTATCCATCAAATTTCCACAAATCCCCTTGGTGGGCTGTTTTCTAAATGTCTTTACCTGGTGCATTATCCCGGGGCTTAACAATCCAATATCAGTGCAGCCAAAGATAATTACTCTGCATTGATGATAAAACACCCTGAATCCTGGCAGCTGGGGTAATTTGCATCTTCCAGAGCTGAAGATCAATACAGTCGGCAAGAAGTGAAACCTGATTAGATGCTGGGAGCGAAAGAGGAGATAGAGGGGAAAGGATATTGTCTGCTCGGCTTGAGGGCTTGTGTGAAGCAGGCACAGAAACCCCCAACATTTCTCCTGTGAGTATAGATGCTTTTTTTGTACAATATTACTTTTATGAAACATCATTATGCACTAGTTGCGCAAGGCTAACAACAACTGCGATGATGTGTGTGCATATTTGTATATGTACTTATGCAGAAATTTGTAGTTTAAAACTTTCAGCATTAATCTATGGCTAATATGGTACAATACAATACACTTTGTTTTACCTTATTTTTAAAAATGCATTCAAGTACATGAACTATTAACAAAAATGTATCTTTTTTGTGTATCACTGCGTGGCTACTTTTGTTCCCCATGTTTCCTGCGTGTGTTATAAAGTAGCCACCGCTCCAAGCTCACTGCTGTGATGGACTACAATCTCAATACAAATTAGTAAACTAAATGTGAGATTGTAGTCTCACAGGAGCGAGCTTGGAGCTATGTCTACTTAACAACACACACAGGGACCATAGGAAACCAAAGTAGCCCCCCTCCAGATGCATATTGTATTAGCCTATGATGAGCGGGGACTTGGTGCGAGCCCAGTCCTCCTAAGCCTGAACAACCCTCTGGCCCAATCACTTGTGGCACTGGAATTTCCTGCCCATTTGTGACAATGGGTGGGAAACAGGGGCGTCCCAAGGCTGGGTGACACCCGGAGCGGTAACCGGGTGTCACCCCGCTGAGACGTCACTGTGCATGCGCAATGACGTCATCGCGCACGTGCGGCAGTATTCTGATCCCTGCC